>NC_081349.1:66475012-66480961 GCF_029784015.1 Lycium ferocissimum
TGGGGGCCCCCTGCCCCGTATATTTCGTTTTTTTTGAGGCGTGGATATGTACGTGGTTATGGCTATGTACGACGGTATATGTATGTGTGATATAATTGGGCGGTTCGCACAGCACGCGGAGAAATACTACCCGGCTGTATTTGTGTATATGGTTATGTTATTACTGTGTGGCCTTCTTGGTATTTTACGCGTGCGGTTGTTAATTTTTTGGCTAGTAAGAAAAATAGGGAAACTCTGCCCAAATTTTATTAAATATTTGCGCTACTATTTTTGGGACTTTGGTACGTACGGGTGCCCCAGTCGGGCACTAGTCACGGCCTACGGGGTTAGGTCGTGACAAGGTAAGTAAAGGACGCACGATATTTACGTGGAAACCACCCGGCTCAAAAGGTGATAAAGATCACGACCTACGAGACTTGCCAGGATTTCCCAAAGGTTCACTACCAGGCGAAGACATTGCAGTTAAGTTCACACTTCACCCAATCTAATCCCCTGCAGCCTTGCTACCCAAACTTTGACTACCAAGCTCTCTAAGTAGTAAACTTTTTACTTGGAGTTACAATTGTTTGTATCTATTTAATGCTTCTAACTAAATAGATAAAGATACAACTCGATAAACCAACCCAATACACAAATCTAGACTTTAGAACTGGGAAACATTATTCAGTAAAACAGTTCCATCTATCCTTCTACGTAATAGGGACACAACCTTGGATTCTTGATTATTCTTGAATATAACTTCTTCCCTCAATATTCTGAATTCTCTCTCTGTGGGTGCGCAAACTTCTTCTTAGAAAGACCTAGGTATTTATAATATTGAAGCTCCACAGGTCGGTTAACAGAAAACCCTTTCCTAGTCGGTCAATGACACGCACGTAGGGTTTGTGTAGTACTTGGTTTCTTTTCTTGTTAATTCTACTTCTCATACGTGTAGAAAGCTTACTAATCCCTACAAATATGGCAAGGAATATTTCATACTTGACCGCCAAGTTCTTTCCATAATTTTGCGAATCCTAGTTGCTGTAGGACTTGTCCAGGAACATGTTCACGAACCTCTTTCATCCCTTTGGTTCGTCGCACGTGAATCTCTCGCCTTTGTCGAGATAGAACATGTTTCTTGTGCTTGTTCCGCCAATCTCTTTCATTCTTCATCTGGCTACATTGAGCTAGCACGAGATCTTGTTGGAACATATTGACAAACTTATTTCATTGATCGTGTGTAGTTTTGTGTCTGTCTTTTTCTTATGCATTTATTCATTCCTGGTATAAATCACTTGTTCAACCTTGACTCACTCTTTGACTTCTAATTTTGTTCTTGCTATGTGATAGAACATGTTTGCAGACCTGGTTCATTTGTTAACCTGATTCAATGTTTTGTCTTCAGCTGAACAATTTCTTTCTTCTGAACATTATCTTCTGAGTCTTCACCTCTTCTCTTCTTCATTATCTCACCACTGCTGGTTATTCATCCATTGCACCTGATTCCTCCACTGTACTGTATAGAGCATGTTTGCATACTTGTTCTATCCTTTCATTTTAACTGTTTTGTATCTGAGTCATCATCTCCCTTTTGCTCTGCATGTGCCTTTGTGATAGAACATATACTTCTTCTGATCTCCATTTCTTCATTGTAATATACACTTGCTTTACTTTGCAACTGAACATGTCAGTGGACCTGTTGTAACCGCCTGTGTTGTCTGCCTTTTCAAACCTTTTACATTGTCTAAACATCTGCGTCGTCTCAACTAGCTGTCTAGCTTTGTTCAATTATAACATGTATATAGACCTGGTTTTACTCACTGAGCTTTCATGCCTGGTTAGAACATTACTATCATTTATTTCATCTGCTTTAGTTCAGTTCCATGTCTTGCTTTGTCAATCATCAAAACTTCAAACATGGCTTTATGCCAACAAATTCCCCCTTTTTGATGATGAAAAGCACCACTTGTGTAACTTTCCAATCATCTTATAGTCTAACTTTTACATCATAATTCATATCTTTTATATTATATATGCACACAACTAATTCATTCCCCCTTTTGGCATTATTAAAAAGTTCATTTAGTCTATGGGAGTTATTATAAGTATGCACTAGCAAATACCAATAAGATGCATGTAAAAGCAGCATTTACAGATATGCCTCACCACCCAATAATGTCACTGGTGTTGTCTGCTCTTTCCTTCGCTAGTTCCCTCTGAAGGCTTGCTACCTTGGCTTTCAACTCCATTTGCTCCAATCCATACTTAACATGGAGAAGATTCATGGTTTTCTTATGTTGATTCTCGAGAGCTGTGACTTTAGCTTCTTTGGCTGCAATTTGATAGAGCAGACTTTGCCTTTCTACTTCATTCCCTTCATCTGGATCAGGTTGATCGACTTGTTCTTAACCCCAATTATGTCCTTTGAAGTCTGATACTGCCATACCTTTATTGGGACTTGGAAGTGTTCAAATATCTCAGCCAACCAAAACCCGTACGCTAGTCCATGCTGTTGTTCCCCTTGTTGTGCAATCCTAGTCATGTGTTGAATTATGAGACTAGGCAGGTTTATTGGAGCACCAGTATCCAATCTTTCCATTAGTGTCATATCGAGCTAACTGGCTTCACCCCTACCTTACTTCCTGGGAAGAATCATTTTATAGACCACATCAAAATACAACTGGTGCAGCTTTGTCATCTCCCTTTTCTGTACTCTCTTAGGCTTGGTGAGTTTTGGGTTATTGGATAATTTTTTGATGATTTCCCATGCTGACTCTATTCCATCTAGTGGTCGCCATTCTCTTTTCACATACTGTGCCCATCTTTCAGCAGGTACCCGAAAAATTTCTCCAAAAATTCGAGCAGTTAGAGTGAATTTTACTCCAAGCATTTCACTACTCAATGAGTTATTTGTGCAGTTTGCATTTGTATAGAATTTTGTGACCTTTCTAACTTCTTCTCTCTATAGGAATAGATCACTCCATCCCTGTAGTCCAATCTTCTCCAAAAGTGTAGACATTTTTGCTCCCTCAACACCAGTAATCACTCTTCCTATCAAAACGGTCATGGATTGGAGCTGACTGGCCCTGTCAACTTCACAAGTGGTCTCTTTAGTTATCTCATCATAAATATCAACTTCATCATCTCCCCCATGTGCAGATGCTGAATACACTTCCTCTTCATTGTCAGACTGGTCACTTCTTTTCTGAACCTGAGACTTTTTTTTAGGCCCTCACTTGCTCATTTTCCTCATTCGCTGTGATTTTTTTCTAGCTTGCAGTGTCTTTTCAAATTCAGCATCGGCTTGTTTTCTTTTGTTTTTGGTGTAAGGGGCCCTTGATAGATCATGATTTACTCTCTTTATTTCTATTTCTCAGTTGACTTCACCAGTTTCTTTCCAGAGGCTTTTCTAATATTGATTTATAAAGTACGCTAGAGGCACCTCCTCATCATCAATAACAATAGTATAGATCTTGAGAATAGGTTGCTCCATAGATACCTTTTCAACATAAATATTCAATTTCTCTTATGCTGTCATCTCCACTTCAGTCTCCTGAGATCCCCTAATTTTTCTTTGCTAACCATGTTTCCTCCTTCCTTCCCTCTTACGCTCTCTTGTACCCTTTCTTATCTATCATCAATCCCTTTTTCGCCTTCAACCATTTTATTTTCTTCTAACAGATTAGGTACCTTTTCAGAGTTAGGTTTTAGTTCCCCCTTCCGTTCTGCTTTTGCTGAACCTCCAGCCACATCTTTTGACCCCAATTTTAAACCTTCCCTTATTGGTTTCTCTTAGTCGGTTCAGGCATATCAAGTAGCTTAGGGTTTACATTTTCGAGAGATTTATGCATTTGATCAGTTTTACGTAACCCTTGGTTTTGTCGTAACCCTATCATATTCTTTTTGTACTTCATCTGTTTGTAATAGGTCAAATTTTTCAGGGGTTAGGGTTGACAATGTGAGGATGGAAGGAATTAGTTGACCCGGTGAGGAATTCGAACTATTTTGAGCGTAAATCTCCTGTTGGTCCATTCTTGGTTTTGGAGAGAAAACTTGGGAAATTTCACGATAGAGTACAGAGGTGGCTTTTAGGAAAGATTTGAGGAAGATGAAGGGAGATGTAAGCCTTTTTTTTTAATTGAATAAAGGAGAGAGAGGAAGAATCATGTATATGGATATGGTTGAGTTGCTTGTTCTAAGGAGACCTAGTCCATCTATATATCTTGGGAGATATTATCAAGATGGATGTATGTTTTCAAGACCAGGTTATGATGACCATCTATACTCAATTTTGTATCTGATTGTCTCGACACTTCTCTGCTTATTATTTGGAAATCACATAGAGTTGAATTGGGTCGTTCTAAGCCGAATAGGTGTGACGTGTTACGGTTCACTTTTAAGCGGGTGCATAAAAGCTACTACGAGGTTGTTGGTGCTCTAATTGGATTTTAGTATTTTTAGAGTCGCCACCTAATTTATTAAGGGAAATTAGGAAAAACCGAGTTAAAAGGGGTTTATCAAACAAGAGAAAAAATCCTTTTTGGATCAAAGATCGAGGTAAGGGTTTTGGTGATCTCCTAGGGAAGGTTTTACGCACCCTAGTATTAAAGATCTGTAGAGTACGGTTGACCTACGAGCTTCAATATGTGATTAATGTATTTATTTGCTAAAATGTTTTTAGCTTTCCACAAAAAATGTCATTCATTTTTTTATCATAAACTCGAGAAATTTTTTGGCAAAAAGTCCCCTTAGAAAAGGGGGTTTTGGGTTTAAAAATCCGTATAAGTGTTCGACTCACTTTATTTCCAGACTAAGACACACCCGGGATCTCTCCCGAGTAGAGTCGCTACTATTTCAGTCCTAATAAAATGAGTATAGTACTTATGGATTATATATATATATATATATATATATATATATAGTATAAGGAAAGTATGGAGTATATCTCCGATTTTTGTACGTATATATTGTAAAGAAAGAAGGTTTATTCAAGTCCATTTTTATCCGTTTTTTGAAGCTCAACAAGTCAACTTATATTCATACCCAAAGCCGTCTTATCTCAATTTAGTCCAAGTGGATCTCCCTTTGTTTTTGATCCATAAGTTTTTGGGCTTTCGGCCCACAATCAAAATGTTTGAGTCAAAAAGGGTCCATTTCAGTTTAAAAAAATCCCGAGTTCTCAACTCCTAATTTCCAAAATTCTGCCCACGTGTTTGAAATGTTTTTATCAAGATAGATTTGTAATCCAAACAGTCCTTAAGCCACATTTTCCATCTTTTCATCCAAAATTCATTTTTCTTTTTAGTCTCAATAAGTAGTTTTTGGTTATGGCAGTGGGCTTGAGACCCAAAATAAACTTCCAGATTTTGGTTAAAAGGCGGAAGGCCCAAAATTAATTACTACTTAATCTTTTTTTTTGAAATCTTTAAGCTATATCAGACCAACCCCTATTTTTTTTTAAAACATCATCAGTCCAAATTAATCGTCAATTTTCATGCAAAGTTATATTAACCGAGTTTTGAAAAAAAAGATTTAGGTGACTTCCTAATATACTATGTGTTTCCTAAGTTCTACACATGCATATGGGTTTCAATATTCTTTCGTGTCTTTACAAGTATACATACATACATAAATTGAAAAAATAAAAAAAGAAAGTTAGGCTGGTGGGCCTACCTAAGCCCACCAGTTGGCTACTTTTACCCATAGCTGGGCCTTCAAATAAATATTAGCTTCCCTTTCATATTTTTTCCTCCCTTTCCTCAGGTCTAGACTCGATTCAAAGAAGGATTTAGGCCTCAGGCCCAACAGGTTAATGCAATGGAAGGCGGTGGCCGTGCGGTTTTACGGAGACACATAGGGAAAACGAGAGGATAAGGATTAGAAGGTATTTATACTAAGTACGAAACTAATTAAGTGCGTATAATTCATGTGTATAAACAAAAAGTAGAGTACAAGAATGAAACATAGACC
>NC_081349.1:66481061-66496113 GCF_029784015.1 Lycium ferocissimum
ATTTTCACATCCAGAACTTTCATAACCAACTTGTATCAAGCAAGACCAAAACATAGCATTGTCCTCAACTTACTACAATTATCTCAAAATGTCCAAATATTCAAAATACGGGTTATAGCACTTGTGCTTAGCTTATCGCAACCATCTCAAAATATCCGAACGTGCAAAGTGCGGGGTATAACAGAAAGATGTAAAGATGGTTTAAGCAAAATTACCGAGATAGAATTAATACTGAGGGCAAATAGGATGTGGCTATAGTTGAGCCCCGATGCCGATCGAAAGATACGAGAGGAGGATGCAAGGTAAAGCATGCAGGCTAGTGGAGCGACGCTAAGGTATTTCTTGAGCTAATTTCAGCACCTATCCATATTCTTGTGAAAATTGCAATAGGACGCATGATAGGAGGACTAAGAGCAAAATCTGAGTAAAGAAGTAATAGAAGAAGTTTGAATTAAAGATAAAGAAACGACACGAGATACTATGCCTAAAGTGTTACAAGTTGGATTAAGGGAAATTGTGAAATGGTTTAAATGAGACGACGAGAACAAAGTCGTTCTTGGATGACGGTGAATTAATATGTCAAATCATAATTCTTTCGAAATTATACCAATTAGCGATAGACGAGCACGGAGCTTGGTATGTAAAGTTGTTATATGGGGAACTCCAACGCTACTTGGTAGCCAACTCTAAGGATAGAGATTAAGAGCTAAAGAGCGAGTGACGGACAAGTTAAAGTCTTTTAAAGAAGTCGAGAAATAATACATGAGGCTGAAGATTCCCGTTTATGGACTTCATTACGAACTTACCCTCGCACTCCACGGAAGTACGACTGCGTATGGATTATTGTGGATAGGGACAACATCGGCCACTTTCTCCCAATCGGACTACTTATTCGGGCTAAGGACTATGCAAGGTTATACATCAAGGAGATAGTGAGACTTCATAAGGTTCCCACATCTATTATACCAGACAGAGGAGCTCAGTTTACAGCTAACTCCTGGAGATTATTTCAGAAGGGATTGGGGACACAAGTGAATCTTAGCATGGTATTTCACCCTCAAATTGATGGACAGGTCGAGCGTACTATTCAGACGCTAGAAGATATGTTGCGGGCCTGTATTATTGATTTCAGAGGTAGTTGGGACGACCATTTGCCACTTATCGAGTTCGCTTATAATAATAGCTACAATTCTCGTATCCAGATGGCACTGTACAAGGCCTTGTATGGCAAGAAGTGCAGGTCACCTATTGGCTGGTTTGATGTTGGGGAGACTAAGTTAATCGGCCCAGATATGATTCAGCAAGCCATTGATAAGGTAAAACTTATTCGGGAAAGGTTATTAGCAGCTCAGAGTCGACAGAAGTCATATGCAGATAGTCGACGTCGGCACTTAGAGTTCCAAATTGGCGATTGGGTATTCTTGAACGTGTCACCCATGAAGGGTGTAATAAGATTCGGCAAGAAGGGGAAGCATAGCCCGAGATATATTGGGCCTTATCAGATTGTCCGTAAGGTAGGCAAGGTTGCCTATGAATTAGACCTACCATCTGATCTGGAAGCAGTACACCCAGTGTTTTATGTGTCTATGCTTCGCAAATGCATTGGTGATCCTTCCAGAATATTCCCCGTGGCTGATGTCCAGGTAACGGAAGAGTTATTGTATGAGGAGAACCCTGTAGCTATACTAGATCGTCAGGTGAGAAAGTTGCGTACTAAAGACGTGACTTCCGTTAAAGTATTGTGGCGAAACAATAACAGGAGGAGATGACTTGGGAAACTGAAGAGGAGATGAAGAAGAAATATCCTCACTAGTTTCCTATGCCTACAGGTAGAGGTGACAAAAAGTGGCACAAACATGGCTACTTTTGTAAAGTGGCCATTTTTTGAAAAATGACAAAAAAGTTGCTTATTTTTGCAAATTTGCATTTTCGATCGTTTTCCAAGAAATAATTTTTTGCAAAAATAACCATTTTTATGTCACTTTATAAAAATGGTCAATTTACAAAAATAGCCATTTTTGTCACTTTTAAAAATGGCTAGTTTACAAACATAGTCACTTTTTGGGGTTGTCTTCAAAGTACAAAGTAGTCATATATGAAATAGACGCTTTGGGAGGGGGTGGGTGAGGGTTGGGTGGAGCGGTGGTGTGGGATAGGATGGAGTTGGGGTGGCTAGGTGAAGATGAAGTGCGTTCGAGGGTGATCGTTGGGTGGGGGTATCGGGATTTGGTTGGGGAGTGGGTGGTGGGGGGTGGGGTTGGGTGGATATTTTCCAAAAAAAATTTTCTTTGAGGTCGTGTCATTGAAAAGGTTCGAAGTTCTACTTTTCCCACAAATGTTGAGGTGCAACTATGTACTAGGGATTGAATTTGTGGACAAAATGGTAAATTAATCTTCTCCATATTGGCTACATGAAGCCAACATCTTTGAAGTAGCTTTGGATAATTTGGATAATATGGATATCCATATTATCCGACGGGTAACCCATTTTTTAACCGTGTTAAATATGGGCGGGTCGGATAACTGATCCGTTTTTTATCAACCCATTTTCGACCCGACCCATATCCGACTCGACCCACCCGTTTGCCACCCCTACCAACAGGTAATCTAAACTCCTAAATTTGGTTATGTTGATTGATAAATAAAGCTACATGTGATAGCTATAAAAGGGACTCCCTCGAAGTCCTTATAAGACCTTGTGAGACTAGTTTAACATTCGAGGACGAATGTTCTAAAGGGGGGAAGGATGTTATATCCCGTATTTTTATACGACGAATTATTCGTAAACTAATCAACGTAAGTCCAAGGACAAGATTATTCTGGGATATGAAACAAGGACTTTTAATTCCCGATTTTAATTAGTGCACGATTTGCTTATAAATTTCAAATAGCATGGAAATATTAGTGGAGATTTGGGATTAATTTACCATGATTGAATTATTAAGTGGTGATTAGTGATTAATTAGTATTAATCGAGTCATTAGTGCACTAAGTGGGCCCCACGAAAATGTGGCTCAATCTAATTGGTTCATGAATCTTAGTGGGACACATGTCATGGCTGGACATGTGTCACTTCCATGGGCAGCATATATAAATAAGATGGATGACTAATGAATCAACTATGCATTCATTTCATCTTCATCAATTTGTGAGTTATAGAGAGAGAAAGGGAGCGACCATGGGCCTAAACCCCGTTTGTTCACGGCCAGCCATGGCTGTTTTTTTTTTTTTTAAAAAAAATTGCTTTGATTTAATTCCAAGGTGATTTACAAGTTCAAGGAGGTGATAGCAACATTGGATATTGAATCGAGGAAGAAGAAATTGCGAAATTGGAGCAATTAAGAGTAGAAATTCCTCCGAGAAAATTGTGGTAAGATTTTCCTATTTTATGGTGTAGTTGTGTTAATAAAATTGTAATGAAATTATAAAAATTGAATTGGGCGAAGTCGGAAGTAAGAAAATACATGAAATTGTTATTATGTGAAATCGTGGATTGAAATGGATTTGGAATTGTTATGGACTGAGTTGTGAGAATTTTATGTGTTGTTATTGTTCTTGTTGAGCTTGGAAGATTATATATTGTATTGTGTGTTGGTTGGGCTGTTGTAAGGATGTTTAGATGAAAATGTTACGACTATGGATCATTAATAGTAACTTGAATATGTAGTAGCCGATGTTGATTGTTATCGAATGTTATGAATGTGGGCTGTTTGGAATATTGTGCGGGCTGTCCAGAGTGTTCTCGAGTCTTGTTTGAATAGTCTCGAGTTGGTACTTGAAAGTATGATTATTGATGTTGGCTTGGTTGTTATGTAATTGGTGAAAATAAGGGAAACGTCCTCTAATTATCTAGAAAGGAATTATTAACGTTAGAGTACATTTTGAATCTCCCCGTAGCTTAACCGTAGTTCTTGACGTCTTAATATAGGTTGAGGTACCGTTGGGCAGCGTATACGTGTTGTATTGCGAGTAAACGCTAAAGGTATGTAAAGCCTATCTCTTCTTTCTTTTGGCATGTCCTAGACTTAAGTGATAAATGATATGAATTTTGGGGTAATTCTATTCATAGACTTTGGATGTGATCTATAATTCTTAATTACTTCTTGATGTTAGAACTCTCGAGTGATTGAGCCTCCCTTTTCAGCTTTCTGTACGTTGGACACTAGTCGATATGCATCCGTTCCTATTCTTAGGAACTTTATGATAACTTGTGACTGGACTCCTATAAGATGTTTCATACTTTATTGACATATGAATATGATTTCCAAGTCCTTTTGATATACTTTATGATAGCATTTGAGAGTTAGTTAAGATGTCCCGAGTAACGTTCGAATAGTATTTGATATAACCATTGTCCTGATTTTTAAATGATAGCTTATGTTGATTATTCTATTGAGTCTTGGAAAATGTTTTAATTGCATATGGTTGCTCACTACTCCACTCGTGCATGTCTCAACATGTCTTTCACTGAGTCCCGGGCTAGGACACGTTTTCGTGCACAGCTCCACTGCATTGTTCACCGAGTCCCACACTAGAGGGCCGGGACACGTTATATGTATATGTATATGATGATATGATGACATGATAATATGATGATATGGGGATGGCGGCCAGGATGGCATATGATGATTTTATTCACCGAGTCCCTCACTAGAGGGCCGGGACACATTATATATACATATGGACAGGGTGATCATCTAATTATGTCACTAAGACCCAGAACGGGTTGGGTATGATATTGACACACATGATTTATGCTTCAAAGGTAAGCCTTGTGATTTTTCTGGTTATTGTGCTAGTTTTCTATACTCCTTATTTCAGTATGATCCCATTTCGTATTTCATGCTTTACATGCTCGATGAAATATTCTCTTACCCCGCTTCTTCGGGGGCTGTTTCTAATGCCGCGGTACGGTATACTCACTTTGGTGATCCGCATGACTTAGGATTTCTATTCAGCTATCTTGGAGTGCTCCATTGTCCCGGAGCCTAGACTTTTGGCACAGATCTATTGATATATGTATACGTTTATCCAAGGGTACGGCGGGGCCCTGTCCCGTCATATGTCATTGTTGATACTCTTAGAGGTCTGTAGACATATGTGTGGGTTGTATATAGTTGTTGTTCAGTCGTGTCTGTATGACTTATGTTTTGGGACGTTCCCATTCGTAGTGGCAGCCTAGTCGGCTTGCGTACGTATATGTGTTTTGGGATGCTGTATGTAATGGCAGCCTTGTCGGCTTGCGTATATATATAGTTGGGACGTTCCCACGTGTTATGATAGCCTTGCCGGCTTATGTACAATGTTATCTGTTGGTAGTTGTGACTCCACAGGAGCCAGGTTGTCTTGATATATATATATATATATATATGTGACAGTTTAGAGACGACGTTATGCCTTTTTTATATAAGTTCCTTATCATGCTAGTTGTGGACTGATTATAGCTAACAGGTGTGTATACGAGTGTCCAGCTCGGGCGCTAGTCACGGCCTACGGGGTTGGGTCGTGACACAAACTAGGAGTTCGAGTTTTGGACTTCGAAAATGGTGGAGTTGTTGTACAAAATAAGGTTTATTCCTCTTTAGACTGAAGTACAGAAGAGCAATTTGATGATCCCTGCTTATTGCAGCTGAAAGAGGGGATTCACGAGCATAAGACTACAGCTTTTGAACAAGGTGGAGATGATGGTACTTTGTACAGAAGCAAACTTTGTGTTCTAGATGTGGATGGACTTAGAGGGGGAGAATCATGTTAAGCCATAATTTCGACCAAACTATTTTATCCACCCAGGTTCCAGAAAGATGTATCACAATCTTAAGGAGATTTATTGGTGGAACAACATGAAAAAAAAAAAAGGGAATGTCCCAGACATTATGGCCAAGTGTCTAAATTGTCAGCAAGTGAAAGTCAAGCACCAGAGGCCTAGTGGATTGGCTCAGAGCATAGACATTCCTGTTTCGAAATGGGGGATGATAAATATGGATTTCATAACAGTGAAAACTACAGATTCAACGAAAGATCGAGCCAAGTTACATATCCAAAACATTGTCAGATTGCATGGGACTCTAGTGTCCATCATGTCAGGTGATGGTGCTCAGTTCACGGCGAAGTCTTGGAAATCCTTTGTCGAAAGGACTAGGCACAAGGGCAAACCTCAGAACGGTTCTTTATCCTCAGATAGATGGTTAGAAAGATACGTTATTCAAATCTCATGTTGTAATATTCATGTTAGTTGAGCACTCAGATATTCACGCCAGCTTAGTACTCAGCTATCAGTCTAGTACTCACGTAATCGTGCCAGTCTAGTATTCAGCCAATCCAGTATTTAGTCAGCTCAGTATTCAGTCAGTTCAGTAGACATTCAGTTCAGTATCCCAGCAGTTCGATAATCATGTATTCATTCAGTTCATTAAGCATGTGTTCATGTTATTTCGGTGATCACGTGTCTCAGCTAGTCAGTTGTGTATCTAAGTTACAGAGTAAACTCTGTCGAAGTTCCCGTAGAGTCTCAAAATTAGTCGCAATTATAGTCAAGACAATCATTCGAGGATGAATGATCCCAAAGGGGAGATAATGTTACACCCCGTATCTTACAACAAAGGTTAGACTCGTATCGTTAGAGTTTCAGTGGAAATTTGAAGGTCTGAACGTTTTACGAAAGTGGCCAAGAGGCCTATTTCGGGAAACCATAACCCCTTAATTAGTTGAGAATTTTGAAATGGTTCTTTAATGAAAGTTGTAGTACGTAGAAGTACCTTTCCAAGCATATAAGGATCAGGCCAATCAGAGATCAGAGCAAGGAGATATGATCATCTAAAGGTGGCTAATACTAAGATGCTTAAGATTCGATAGAATCGGCTAAGTTTACAGTAGGTCTGTCTTCCAGCCTGATTTCGTGAAAATCTGTTAAGAATTGGAGAACACTCAAAACATGAAAGTTGTAGCCCATTGAAATATCTTTCCATACATATAAGGCCCACATCAAACAGAGTTCTGTACAAACATTTATGGCCGATTTACTGAGGACGTACAAAATGGAAATCCCGATTTTTGTAGGATTAGGTTTTAAAGCCCAAGCCTTTATGATAACCTATAAATACAACCTTAAAACGTTTTATGTAAGGATTTTCGACCAGACCTGCTACCAAACACCTAAGGTGAGTTCTTATTCAAATACCTATGTCAGTTATATCAAGTTAACACTAGATTAACAGCGAATAATTTTTTGGAATCGCTAGATTTTGGAAAAAAATCCATTCAAGGTCGAATTTGGAATGAAGCTTTGGGATTTCTTCAAAAAGGCAAGCCCCTCAATCATCAATGGATTATATGGAGTTATTATTATGTTTTAGACATTTAATGGTTGGTACAATCATGAAATAGGATTGATTTAGATGCACTCCATCAAACGCAAAACCCTAGTAATTTTGCTGTAGATTTCCCTCCGACCAGCCATCTTCCTTTGGCGTTTCCCGCTAATTTAACCGTTGGATCGAGCCCAAATTTTTATAGAGTGATCACAACATATAGGTCTTAAATGTGAATGGTGAAGATCGGATTTGGAAGTCCAGAGAAGTGTGGTTTGAGCTATGAATAGTAGCTACGAAAATCAGTGAAAACTCTTCTCAGGGTTTCAAGTTCTATGCTTTGGGTTTCTTCTTCAAAAGTCCAGACCTTTTCTTCAAGTTTTGGAGCGTTACAGGTATGTGAGGCTAACTATCTACGTTAGGGAACACTTATGACTCTCCCTGCGCCTCATTCTACATGCTTATCATTAATTTGATTCAGAATACAGTTTTGCCCTTGTTTTTTGAATAGTTGTAGAACTGCTATCTTTTAGGGTTATAGTTTCATAAATCGTTCATGGTGATCATTTTGAATATCATGAACTCAGTACGAAATCATTATAGACTTGTGTATTGACATCATATGAGTCTCAGTCAGTGTATAATAAGTTATTTTCAAGTTCCATAATTAGAAACAGTTATCATGCTATCAGCTATAGCCGGTCTCAGTCCTGTAAATTATTTAATGTTGAACACTTGTATCTGTATTTTTGGGCCCTAGGCCCCAGTTTATGCATATGTATTGCTTGGGCCTGAGGCCACAGTTTTTGTGCACATTTATTTAGGCCCTAGGCCACAGTTTATATTTACAATTATACAGGTGATTCTTCATTCAGAACAAGGAGTACTTCAGATCCTTGCCTTCCTTTTTAGTTCGGTTTCAGTTTCAGTTTTAGTACTTATATTTCTTCTTTCAGTTGCTTTACATACCAGTACAATTCAAATGTGCTGATGTCCCTTTTATTGCTTGGGGGCCCGCATCTAGTGATGCAGGTAACGACTTACAGGTTGACGATCCAGCTAGCTAGGACTACTCGTATCAGCTGTTTGGTGAGCCCTAGTTCCTCCGGGGCGTTATCCTGCTTTCAGTCTTTCTAGTTTTAGATAGTTATCTTTTCAGCATTCGTAAAGGCTTCATAGACATAGTCTAGTCAGTCATTATTAGCAGACTTTGATGTGTTAGCCTTGTTGGCATTGATTTCGGATGTTTTAGACTTAAACAGTATTTTCGCATTTTATATATTTTAGCCAGACTTCTTTAGTAGATCAGTATGTGTTAGTTTTATTTCCTTATATTAGCATGTTTTGATACCACATGTTGATTCAGCCAGCCTACGGGTTTGCTCGGTCATATGCAGTTAGGCACTGAGTGCCGTGTTACACCTAGTCCATGGTTCTGGGCGTGACATAAACTCTAACTTTAAATTCACAAAATAAGCCTTGGAAATGGAAGACTCAAGTTACAATAGCTAATACCCTTCAATATCAGGCTAACCCATCCTAAATCCAGCAAATAAAAAAGGTTTTATCATCATAAGATCATTAGAGAAGAAACCCACAAAATCCCCTTTTTGCTCTTACCATTTTAAGAGAAATCTAAGCATGGATTATTGATTAGGAGGAGCTAATGAATTATTTAGAGACAAGATTGTCACCTTAGAGAAGAAATCAGTGGAAACCCTCCAAAATCACCTCCTTAAGCCTCAAGAACGAAATATGGGAAAATGACTTAATATCTAAGGGTTTTAACACATTAAAAGGCCTCTGACTCAGTAATTACCGCTGCTGCGGTGTGGGGACCGCCGTATGACGATAACTCATACCGTCACAATGGTTCTTCAACACAACACATTGCCGGCCACAAAGTTCTTCATTCTCGCTGCAACAAACGGCAATAGCGGTTGCCTGTGCCGCCATAGCAAGCACCAAACAGCAGGTCACATACTCAAATTTCATAACTTGCACCCGAAATTCGATTATCACTTGGTAAGACCTGCTCACATGCCATATATGCCACCTCCCATAAAAATGTGGTACGAACGCGGTTGTGGTCTCAAAATCTCCATCGGAGGCCCCGTTGACCGTGTCAACCCCTGAAACCTCCACACTAGTAATCCAAACCAAGTCCCAAAACGTACCAGAGTGCATTGGGAACCAAACCAAATATACGTACAAGTTCTAATAGGTCATCCGGACCTCTCGGAATCGACGGATTCCCAAAAAATGTCTGTTTACCCAAAAGTCAACTTTGAGTCAACTATTTTTCGCTTTTAAACTAATTTCCCCAATACTTACCCTAATAAACTCTGATGACCTCGAGAAGCGTGCCAATAGTCCCTGCGGGTCAAATATGAGCTAAATAAACTCAGAAAAGGATCAAAAGGGTCGGAAACACAATAACGACTAAACGGGTCGTTACACCAATAGATATGGACTTGCAAACAAGGGAGGGCTTTGTGAACTTGGGTATTGGTATAGGGTAACTCAAGTTGTTTTCTTTCTAGAAAGGATTTTTTTGGCTGATTTGGGATGGATTGGCAGTGTAGACATATTTACGCAACTTTCAATTGGAAAGGAGGTGCATATCTAATAGTAAAAAAACACTAAGATCGAGCCACTGCAAACAATACCAAACGCTCTTTAAAGATAAACCCTAGCCACCGCAAAAACACCAACTTCATTGGCCTTCATGGCCAATCCGACCAGTGGATAGCCTCCACCGGTGGCTATTCCACCCACTCTTCAACACGCACAACATCAGCCCAACCCTTTGAACCCTATATTGACAGTAAATCCTATATGTTTGCCTACATCCACCATGACTACACCATCATTATCCACAAACCCTAAGTTTGCCTAATTTTATGACATATGTGAACCTATTGAAGCCTAACATGAATACGAATACACCACGGTACCTTTAAAACCAGTGGTGTATTTACATGGTGAACCACATTTTATATAGAAGTCATCGGAGGTCAAGCAATTAATCATACAGGAAAACTTACAATATGCAATCTTGGGTAAGTTTTCTTATGACATAATAGATATAAAGGTTTTAAAGAAAGTCATTCCTGTTATAAAACTATATATATAATTGCAAATGAATAAGAGAAGCAAACTAAAATAACTTTGTAGAGATGAGGGAGAGATTGTATTATCACTTTTCTTGGTGTTACAAATGAGAAGGCAAAACTCCTTATTTATAGAATAAATTTTCCTCTCAACCTACAATATACAACTTGTGCAAGTTGATGAATTCAACTTGATACAACTAAGAAACAACTAAGGCACAACTTGCAAGTGCAAGTTGTATTTATCACTTTAAGTCAAGCGGTACAATTTACACTTCTAGTTGTATAATCATTAATAATACATCTAAAATACAACTTGACAAAATAGTTTATAACACTCTCCCTTGGATGTCTTATTAATAGATAATGTGCGTAGTTAAACCTCATTAGAAAAAACCCAGTGGAAAAAATCCTAGTGAAGGAAAAAGAGTACACATATCTGGTAATACGCATTTCCAGCCGCCTCATTAAAAATCTTATCAGGAAAACCCAATGGTACAAAACCTTGGTAAGAAAAAAAGAGTGCAGCGCATATTTTGCTCCCCCTAATTAAAGCATCGCTAGATCCTTGACAATGATGTACTCCGATTTTGAATATCAATTTATTGTATGTTGAGGTTGGCAGTACCTTTATGATCAAATCTATCAAATCATCATTTGAACGAACTGGTTGATCACCTATGCCACCATCTCTTGATAGAGTTGTATCATTGTCATATAATATTATTGGAACCACATCAAGTCCATTCCTGGCTTGCTTTATAAATTTGTTGTTATCTTGTCATGTAAAACATGATATGACAGTAACCTCTCATGGGCATAAATAACATGTTTAGATCAAACATTTACGTCGATCATATGAATAACTCGTATACAAAAGCTTGACAATATGTGTTAGGATAAACACATTCATGTTGGGGCTTTCATTTGCAAGAAGCAACTGATCTTACTTCAATATCTCCATGTAGGAGTAAAAACTATATCATGTCCATAGTTATAGCAAGATATTTAATTGCATTAATTGCACAAAGATATGATACTTCAGGACCAATTTAATTTTCTAGTTCTTTTAGCAGATAATCTACTGCTTTTAGAAGAGCTCAATAATATTCAAGTCATCAACTTGCATAACAATATAAAAGATTTTGATTATTATAAAGAGACAAGGGTATACGAGTCATTTTTGTACCCTTCATCAATGAATATTCACTAAGGCGATCCAGTACATCGAACTTGATTCACTTAATCCATTTAAGAATTATAAACAAATTTTCCAATTTGTATATGCTTCAGGCATTTTGAATCCTAAATTTTCATATAAATTTGGCAAGTCAGCCATATAGGTAGCGTGACAAGTTTTATTTAGTATTTAAATGACGTGACATCTTCTGATGCTTAGACTGCAGGTCCAATAAACTTTACGCTTATCAGGATGCATCATGTCCCTTTGAAAATCATTTCGACGTCAGTATGCTTTAACAAACGTAGAATTTAGATCCTCACAATCTTCTACAATATTGAGCACTATATTGTACCAAATTTATCGTCGATGAGATATCATTTGTATCGGTTCGCAATTCGATGTAACTTACTAAGATCTCATTACTTCATCATTTTCAGGTACACAACCTCTCATGAGGTTTCATGAAGTGTTATGTCGTAGACTCTTCAAGAGCACATTGCCTCGTTATCACGACTATTTTGATCATTTGCTTCTCATCTTTTTCCAGAATTATTGTATTTAGAACCGATTAGTCTACCATGCTTCATGTATGTTGTAGAGACTGTCCTTTAGGGACATTAATATTAATAGGAGCATTTTGTAGCTGAAATATGAAATTACTTACTTCAGCAAATGCTTCCAAAGATTGGAATTGAATTATCTTTTAAATGAGGATCAATACTGATGATAATTCATAAAATATTTCTTAGCTGTTATTCTCTCCCCCTCACATTAGTGAAACTAACATACATTCCTGAATCTTCTTTAGGGAATCCATCTATGTGCATCGTGGTAGATTAATTAATCACACACCGCACATCAAAACTTATTAGATGGACAATCATCCGGCTCCTGACCCTGAACCAATTCAGAGGGGAAATTACCCATACTTTATTGATCTGATGTATCTAAGTGTTGTTGTTTGATATATATCATATCTTAAAACAACACATGAAATTTTGTTCTGATAAGCAATGGTTTAGCCATTTATTAGAGGCATTCAACACCAAACCAGCTTTGATATAAACCAGCATTATCAAGATGAATTTTCTTGACTATATAATCTGAAAATTGTGCTCTTAACTCAATTATTTTGAGCAAGCAACTTTGTAAATGTCAAACTGTCGGTTGACGATAAATGCACATGTGACCGTCTCATAGATGCATCTATTTAATACATCACATTGCAGGTGAACGGGCCCATATTCACCTTTTATATTTTTCAGAATTTAGGGGATTCAGTCCCAACATTAGCTGGTGTAATCAACTTATCATGAGAACAAGCAACACAAAAGAAATCTTGAAGTATCTTCTAGTTCTTCAATATATATGTAATACTCAATATGCACATCATATTTAAATTGGATGGCAAAATTGTTCATGCCAGCTGATAGAATTATTTATACTAGTAAATTTCAAGTTTACACAAGTGCTATTTGTTTTATAAACTTCTGATTTACTATTGCATAAGATTTAATATCAATAAGCTTCTGGTTTATTTGGCATATGATCTTATCATGCTCAGGTAACGTTTCACATACGTATTTCTTACCCGCTGTTTGGAGATATTTAATCTTCCAATCATTTGTAGTCTCAATATGATAATTATTTTTATTGTCAATAAACTTCAGGTTTACTAAAATTTGTGTTTCGATCGTACCAATTATGATCTAGGATGAATGGTGCTATCATTTATAACCTCTTTAGGAGACTTTAATTTATACCATAATCAGATATTACTTGGACACAATAACCGTCATGTCATGATTCTTGTAAGCAAACAATTAGCTCTTTTGGAGCCCTTGGAAGATATATTTGTATTACCAAATATTGCTCAGAGGCTTGTTGTTACACCCCGTAATTTTGTGTGTTGAGTCTCGGGCTACTTTTCAGGAGGTATATGAGATTATACGTGTTTATCTTATGATCATGAGGGTTTAGGTTCATACAATAAGCTATAGAAGGATCGAAAGGCAAGTGAACCAAGAAAATTAAGTTGTTGGAACTTTGGAGAAAATATGAAGGGCAACTTTGGTCCAACTTGGAGGAAGAATATACTTTAGTATACAAGGAGTTTTGAGGCAAAGCAAAAGCTTAAAGTAAAGTTCATGAAGTCTAGTTTTCAATGCAATAAACTGCTCGTCCATACGGTATCAGAGCAAGGAGATATGGACGTCACAAGCTGGGCTAGCAGGCCAGGAAAACACTCTGCGCGAACGCGCCAGGAGGTGGTGCAAATGCGCAGAAGGGGTGACAAACAACCGAGTGCGAACGCGCTGAGTACTTTTTAGGTTGGTGCAACCCAAGCCTCAGACATTATAAAAAGCGGTTACCCCCTTATTTTCTCATCCAAAACATCCTCTAAGCCATCCCAAACCTCTGGAAACTTCCACCAACTTCCACTCACCAAATTTTAACGCAAATCGAGTATAATCCCCGGATTCTGGTCCAGACAGCGTACAGTTACGATTATAAAATCGTATAGCGACAAGTTCTACCTCAAATACAAAGTGAATAGTGAAGATATTGCAATACTAGAGGGATTAAGGTATGAATCTCTCCTTATTAATATTAGTTTCGGTTTATTTACGGAGGTGAAACTGTTAAATAGTCTTATAATGAGTTGGTTAGTTGAAGAATTTGGAAAACATCTTATGAGATGTTTTGTCACGTATATTGGTGTTGGTAATGATGTTGCTGATGTTGGTATTGCTATTTTTAATGTTGGTTGTTAAATTGTGATTTCGGGCTAGGCATATAAACAGGGGAGATGCTACCCAAATTTCGGCAGATTCTAAATGGAATTAATTAAGGATTTGAGATGGGCATATGATTATGAGCCTAACAATAGTACGAATGGTTTATATGTAGATTTACGAGCGTGGAAGATAAACGTTGAATCGCCAAGGAGACCGAAAGGTATGTTAAGGCTAGTCCCTTTCTTTCAAAAGGCATGATTCTTATGTTGTGATTCCACATATGTTTCCATAATCTTCTCACTTCCAAAAGTTAGAAGTTCATGATTCTTAAAAGCTTCCTATGATACTAAAGATGAGTTGTTTTCCATAATGTCCTTATCTTCAAAAGTTAGAGATTCATGATTCCAAGAGTTTCTTACGATGCTAAGGATGAGTATGCTTTATGTAAATAATGATGATGATGGTGACTCTGTTTCGAGAAGTTCCAAAGCTATGATTTTAATGTTATTATGAGAGTATCGAGGTTATTTCACTTTTTTCTTGAATTGCTCATTGTTGTTGATCTCACCTTATGAATTTTTTCTTCGAGGTGAGATATAGCGACGACGATTATTCCATAATATAAATCGGAGGTTTTCGACCTTACGTCACTCCAATATGTTGTAGCTTTTACTTGGTCTCTCATGCATGCTTTATAATAATGTATGTATT
>NC_081349.1:66496213-66504398 GCF_029784015.1 Lycium ferocissimum
TGGGAACGGCCGCCCAAAGGGGACTATTGTCATACTAGCCGAAGCGGCTATCGAAGGACCATTACATTAACATGTCGAAACGGCATGTGTGTTGGATTGCATTATTTACTTAAAGATTGTTTTGAGACTTCGTGTGCACATTTATGTTTCTTCCCGGCGAAAGGCTGCCAGTATTGAGTTAGATTGTGATTTCTTCTCTCCTAAATAATATTATGATTATGATTTGTTACCACCTTACATACTCAGTACATTGTCCGTACTGACTTTCTTTTTTACAGGGACTGCGTTCGTGCCGCGGCCCAGTTGTTTGCCGAGTTAAGTGTATAGCTAGGATGCTTGGACGTCGGTAGGATTGGCAAGTTCCACCCTCATTTTGGGCCAATGTGAGTCATGCGTAGATATGTATGATTATGGGTATGTCGGGCCTTCTCGACTCATAATGTTCGGTTTACTTCTTAGAGACTTCCGGACGGTGTCTGTGGTATATTTGTAGAGATATCGACAAAGTGATGTCGGTTGAGTCATTTGTGGATTTTTAAAAGAGTATGTATTTTAGATGATTTCAATTGGTTTAAAGTACTTATTTGATTGAAAGTTTTCATAATTGTTATAAAGATAATGATTTCTATATAGAAAAGTTTCATGTTTTTAAAAGTTTTTGAAATGACAGGTTTTGATAGAGAGAATGATTAAGGGTTCGCTCGACTCTGATGAGAGTCGTGTGCCCGTCATGCCCTACCATTGTTAGGGTGTGACACTAGCAACACAACAACAACAATCTAAAGAGCGACAAACTCGATTTGGAGTTACTAATCGACAAATTCCAATTTCCATAATTCTTCAAAACAAAAGATAACCATTTTAACAACTCTATTAAGCAGTCCTTAACTATAATCAGCCATAAACACAAAGAGTAAAACCTTCAACACAACCCCAATAAGGTACAACATCAACAACATAAACAACTCTTCCAAAACCAACAAGTTCAAGCCTCTACGACAAGATTACAACCTCTAAAAGGTTAAACAAGGGAAGTAGAAGCATAAACTTACCTCAATACACATAGAACAACTCAAACTTGAGATTACTTCACCTTAAAGTCTTCTCCCAATCAGCCACAACACACAAAGAAGGTAAACTAGCAACCACCACGGGACTTTTGGCACTTCAAATGCTCTTTATCTCTTGCTATCACTTAGGGTTAGTAGGAAAACCTTAGGAGAGTATCTGGGACTCAAAGGAAATGTTTTGGATGAAAAATGAGGTCCCAAACCTCAGCCACAAATTTATAATATCAAAACAAAAAGCAACCGCCTTGCAGATGCGGCAGCATTTGAGACACTGATGCCATATGCGGCCGCATCTGCTATGGCATTCCCAAAATAGAAAGTTTCCTTCGCTTTTCCTTCTATCTGAGCCCCAATATGCGGGGAAGATCCCACCTGTGATGTATAAGGCCTTTCGATACTTACAAAACATGATTTTAAACTCTCATATACCTAGAATAGACATTCTTAATCTCTTGTAACCTCGAAAATAGTCTCGCTTTCTAAGTCTATGTCGATTAACTCACGACGAAACTCTACGTACAAAAGTACAAGGTGTAACACATCCCTTTAACCAACAATTTATCTATTTAAGGAACAGGTAGAAATAATAAGTACTAACATTAGTTAAGTCTTTAACCAAACATAAAACTTAAAGTGCGGAATACATAATCAGTTACATCTTTCCCTAAGGACTTGAAGTCACCAGTAGAAGAACATCTAACCAAAAATAAGTCTAGGAAGCATTACAATTGTCTGACTATATGGAAATACTGTCTAAGGATGGAATAATAGAAAATGATAAGATAAGATCCAGGGGTGCAGGATGACAGGTGGATCACCTTTACATCTCAAGTCAGAAGCCTCGTGGCTAGAATCGAGGTCTCGATGACAAGCCTGGCTCAGACTCTGCACTCAGAAAAATGCAGCAAGAGTAGTATCAGTACAACACTATACTGGTAAGCATCATAGGCCGACTAAGATTAGGTAACACATATGAAATACAGAAATCGAAGAGTAGAACAAATAAGACAATCAATAACAATCAATAGGCACAATAAATCTAAATATTCTTCGGTCATAGCCTAGGTTAAAGCTGCTAATCCACAAGTCCGCCAAGTCACTAAAGACTCACTCAACAATAGGCCACCACTCAAATGAATCGCCAAAGAGATTCTAATAAGGTAATGTGCGATGCAATGATAACAAGTACAATACATAAGGGATGCAATACAATGCGATGAAACGTGATACCATGACCAACATCTCGAACCTGTACACATATACTATAAGCATTTTTTGCTTCAATAGTCATGACCCATGGGGGACCCGCGGCATCCATGTTCTAGCCACTCCGGAACAGACCTCGAATCGTGACTCGCCACTTCGGAACAGACCTCAGACGTGACCTACCACTATATGTCCGGTACAGACCTCAGACTATAGCAATAATACTGTTACTTCCCTTTTTCTTCTTTCCTTTCACTTCATATCCGTTTCCATATCCCTCTCATCATATATAATTGCATAAATGCAAGACATAAGGAATCATGTGTAATCAATGACAAATATATGAGATGGAAATAATAAGCCTTGCCCTTTCTCACAATTCATAAGCATCATCATAACAAATAGGACTAGTATAGCTCGCATAATCACAACCACATTGTCAAGTACAACACAGGTTAAAGATTGCATAAAGTACGGCGACAAGCCCAAATAATCAGAAATCATACCAACCTAATTGGAATTCACCTCCACAACATGCCCGAGGCCTATCATGCTTTTCCCATCCATAACTATAGAACACATGCGATTCACTAATCGAAATCTAAGAAGGGTAGGCCATAACCTACCTCAAAGTCGAACACGAGCCTCGAACTCCTCAAACTTAGGCTTTCCCTTCTGGATTGCCTCTGAACGCTCAAAGTGTTACACCCCGGAAAATTCCCCTTAGTATATAAGCGAGTAGGCTCGCGAAGGACAGGACGTATACGAGGTTGGATGCTTGAGGAATTACAAATTGATAGTCCTAATTAAGATTCAAAGGCATCCGAGTTGAAGCAAGAAAGTAGTTAAGGGGAATCGAGGTTATAAGTTAGTATATTAAAGCGCAAACTAGGAGTATTGAGTTAATGATGCCTTAAGAATGTTGTGGAGAAGAGTTACGACACCCCCGATATTCATAATGAAATGATAAACAAGTGCTAAGAAGGTTCCATAAGGATTAGAGGTCAAAACGAAGCTTGAGGGGAACCATTCGGTCAGGCCAGTGAGTTCCACGACCATGTTCACGGACAGCACAATGTTCCACGGCCGTGGATGTGTCAGGTGGAACAGCCGGCGGAAAGTGTGGCTGGCTGGTCGTGAACCACGACCAGTTCCACGGCCAACAAGGGTTCCACGGACCGTGAAGAAGTCGTCCGTGGAAGTCCCTCGCCGAACGTCTCAAGCCTTTAAATGTTGAGTCCACTTCATTTTATTCATTCTCAACCACGACTTCAACCCCTCACACCTCTAGAACCTTCCAAACATTTCATCCACAAGAAAACTAAGGAGATCAAGGATTGATAACAAGATTTGAGGAGAATCAAGCCTAAGAAACTCCATTAAAGCTATTAAGGTCAAGAAATCCAAGGAGAGATGAACTAGGGTTTTGGTGCTAAGGGTGAATCACCACTCCAAGCTTGTTCCTCTATTGTCTAAGGTAAGTTTCATGACCACTTACATGCTATTTGAAGTATTGTTACGTTGAGATTCATGGATTATAGAAAAGCACCACAAATGGGTCATTAAATGGATGAAAAATGTTATTAGTGATTAGTAGTGAATTGAATCGTGGAAATGAATATGTTGATGATATAAATGTGTTATAAATGACCTATAAAACCTGAAATGAGTATTGGAAACGAAAGAATACGATGATGGATTTTAGTCATAGTTATGGGAAATTGAGGTGAATTATGAAATGCGAATCATAGGAATGAATGACGATTGTTGTTAGCGATATTGTGATGATTATTATGAATGTTGGGAGTTGATATGAAATATGGCGTAAAAGTGGCATAAACGAGGGAGATGCGCAAATTTCTATAGCCTAGAGAACATGTTTTCCCGATTATATAACTAATGTCGATACGAATTCCATTGAAGGTATACGAGTGCTTTTAAGGAGCACAAGCGAGCAATAGAATAATAAAGCGACAAAGGTATGTGAGGCTAGTCCTTTCTTTCCAATGGCATGAATCCCATAGTATAAGTTCTTTTACTCTTCATGAGTTCATGTATTCCCGAGGAGCTAAAAGCCTAGATCCATAAATGTCTATATAAGATAAGAGATATGATGTAATGATGCCATATTGATAATGATGCTATTTATTGCCTACACTCACCTTATGTACTAATTCCTTCAAGGTGAGGCAGAATGTCAATAATTGCTCCATAATGAAATCGGGGAATCACGACCTTACGTCACCCCGATAGAGTGTAGTTGAGTCTTATGCATGTACTATGATAAGCATATGATTACAAGTATTTCATGACGGGTTATGATAAGTGCATTATGAGGAGCATATGATGATATCACACCGCGCCTTATACGGCGTGCAGAAGGGCGACTATACACCATGGCCAAATGGCATGGGCGGCGCCAGCTAGTGGACGACATGAGATGGTACCCGGACGCGGGAGGCACCGGACGCGGGCTAATATTATTGATTGTCACACCGCCTAAATGGTCGGGCGGCTTATACATTTATGCATATATGACATGATGATGACTATGACGGAAAAACGGATGCATTATTTCTTTTATGATACGATCGATTCAGATTGCTCCTTATTTATGCCTCTCCTTTATTGATGCTTCATTATTGTTTATGCTTCACATACTCGGTAATATTCGTACCGACGTCCTTTTCTTCGGACGGACGTCCTTTTTCTTCGGATTCGTGTTCATGCCCACGAAAGTAGCCGTGGAGGCGATCCCAGATCCATAGGAGCTAGCGGGCGATTTGAGAGCACTCCGTAATGGGAGGTGCTACGGAGATCATTCTTTTGGTACATATGTTTGTAGATTCCTATTTTGGGCATGACGGGTCTGTCCGTCCGGATGTCTATTACTCTAACGAGGCTCGTAGATACGGTGTGGGTAGTACGGTCCTACGGCTTGTATGTATATGCATGTATATATTATTTTGATAGCCGAAGGGCTTATGTTTATAAAAGCTAATGTATTTCGGAAAATGACGAGTTTTATATGATTATGAGCATACAGTATGAATCGTAGCAAATAAGCAGGCAAGTGAGTAGTGTTCGGTGGTTAGCCCCGGATACCCGTCGCGGCCCGTAGCTCGGGTCGTGACACAAAGTCTAACAAATATTTGATCCACGTTAGATTATGAACCTAATGATATACATATTGCTATGATTTCGGAATAACCCCAAAAATAACCGTAAAAAGTGACCCTGGCCCACACAGGTAAAATGGAAAATTGACTTCAAAATAGTCTAACCCATAGTCTAGACAAGCAATATTTAAAGTATCATCAAATTCTATCCACAAATTATCCCTCAATTTCAACATTTTCCCTCTATTAAGTTCTAGGACAAAACCCCCATTTCCCTTCAATCCAATTATCATTTAAGACTATAATAAGGGTTAACTACATAGAAATCAACAATTTAAAACATAGAAACTTACCCTCAAGTGGAGAATCAACAATCCCTTTGAAAATTGCCTTAAAGCTTGCTCTCAACTCAAGATAAGAATTAATGGAACCTAGCCTTGATTTAGGACTTAAGACATTTTACGGCTCTGCGATTTTTGCCCCCGCAGAAACTTTTAAATCCGGGGCAGACTCCCACCTGCAGATATTCTTTCACAGGGGCTGTCCTCACTTAAATGGTCAAACTCGCCAGGGCGAGACTATTTCCGCAGGTGCGGCCTCGCATTTGCGCTTACCCTTCCGCCGAAGCGGTCAAGCCCAGAATTTGTTGGCTCACAACTACGAACCAACCACCACAGGGGAGGACTCGCGCAGTGCGGCACCACAACCTGGGCTTGCGAAAACTCAAAGAACTAAACCAATTATTTTCCAATTCAAGCCTAGTTCTCCGATCTAACACCTGAAACTCACCCGGAACCTCCCGGACACAAACTAGATATGCATACCAATGTACAAATGTGCTATGAACTCACTCGTGCCCTTTAAATTCCCAACGAACGTCATGTTGACCAGGTTAATCCCCAAAACCCCAAAGTCAAGTTCCCAAGCAAAGACCCAAAAAGCTCCCGAGTGCCGCAGGAGCCGAACCAACCACCTTACCAAGTTATAATCGACCCTCCAGACCTCATGGGACTGACAAATTCCCAAAAAGGTGTGTATACACAAAAGTCAACTTTTGGTCAACCAATTTTCACTTATTTAACTTAAAGGCTTCTAGAATCCTCAATTTTTATCACAACTCTCCCGAATCCCTCGGGAACCTTGCCACCCATC
The DNA here is from genome assembly GCF_029784015.1 of Lycium ferocissimum. Classification (NCBI taxonomy): domain Eukaryota; kingdom Viridiplantae; phylum Streptophyta; class Magnoliopsida; order Solanales; family Solanaceae; genus Lycium; species Lycium ferocissimum. The sequence goes on from NC_081349.1 coordinate 66,502,761, forward strand.
CCCATGGATCAAAATTACTCTAACAGTGCTAGGGGAAGTGTTAACAGGGGTAAAAGGGTTAACAAACCTAAACAACCAAACGGGTGTTACAATTATCAATTGTAAAGACATAATAGCTGCTGAAGAAATGATAATCATATCATCTGCATATGCCAGATGATTTATCTTTGGACTCCATTTGGGTTACCCAAAACCTCTAAATTGAGGTATATGATGCAAAGCATTCAAATTTCTTGTCAAAATTTCAGCTGCTAGTATAAATAAAGTTGGTGATAATGGGTCACCCTGTTTAACTCCTCTAAATGACTGAAAAAACCTTGTTGTTTCCCATTAATCAGAATGGAATACCAATTGTTACTAATGATCCTGAAGACCATATCAATCAGAATCTCTGAAAAACCCATCTTCTTTAGAACTTTAGGAAGAAACAACTAAGATACTCTGTCATATGCTTTTGCCATATCCAGATTTAATACAACATTAGCATTCTTAGTCCTTAGCCTAATGTCGGCAATAATTTCTTGTGTAAGGAATACATTCTCTACAATGCTTCTCCCTTTAAAAAAACCAGCTTGATTAAGAGAAATTATATCTGCCAGAGTATCCACTAATCTTTCATGAATTAATCTTGAGAAGATTTTATTCACAAGATTACTTAAACTAAACGGCCTCATATCCGAAAAGCTAGTAATTATGTCCTTTTTTGGTAATAAGACCATATTAGTATGAGTAATATACCGAGGAAGTTCGGCACCACAGAAAAAAAAGCTTTCATCATGTTTGTTATGTCATCCCCAATAATATTACAACAGGTCCCATAGAACAAACTTGTGAAACCATTGATGTGTCGTGAAATTATGGCACATTTGATGCTTTTTGACCTTAAGTTTTACTTTTTTTTAAGCAAGTCAGTGTCGTTTTAATAAGTTTTTAATGTTTTACAGGTAGACAAGCATTTAAAGGACAAAAACTGGAAAGTTGCAGAATTGGCCTTGGTGAAGAATTACTCAATGCTCTAAGGAAAGGGAGATTTTGCTTTATACATCTGAGTCAAAGTGTCAAAAGTTCTATGATCAGTTGAAGCAGTTAATGGTGAATTTTTCATTCTTAGATGTTGTGAAAGAGATGCCCGAATTTGCTAAGTTTGTGAAAGACCTGCTTACGAAGAAGAGGTCTATTAAGCATGAGACAGTGAATCTAACTCATCGCGTAAGTTTGATTATTACTTCCACCACTATTTAGAAGAAGGGAGATCCAGGGGCGTTTACCATTCCGTGTAATATTGGGCTTCATGCATTCGCTCGTGCCCTGTGTGATAATGGGGCGAGTATCAATCTAATGCCTCTTGCTATTTTCAAGCAATATGAATTGAAAATGCCTAGACTAACTTCTATGCAATTACAAATGATGGAGAGATCCATCAAGAAGCCAGTTGGGGTTATATATGATGTGTTGGTACAAGTGGGTAAGTTCATGTTGCCTGCTGATTTTGTTATTCTGGATTGTGCGTTTGATAAAGATATTCCCACCATCTTGGGAATACCCTTCCTTGCTACGGGCAGAGTGCTTATGGACTCTGAAAAGAATGAAATCAAGTTCCAAGTAAATGATGAAAATGTGACTTTCCAAGCAAGTAAC
>NC_081349.1:66504498-66582334 GCF_029784015.1 Lycium ferocissimum
TTTTAGCTTAAAACGATGACGACAACTCGTACTACACTTTATCCTTCACGAGCCTCGGGATTCGGGGCCTCGAACTTGATCGATTTTCCACTTTCTCTCTCTAACTCTCCTCTCTCCCTCTCTAAAAGTTTGTGGACTGCTTGATGTGTAAATTAATGAATTTTTATGACTTTAGCCCTTATTTTTATGACTTTAGCCCTTATATATGGGTCTTGGGTCGGTTCCCACCGACCTTGAGTCGGGCTGGGCCGAGCCCACTGCCTAGCATTACCTTTCTATCTTAAAACGTCCATAACTTTTTATCCGTATGTCACATGCAGGCCCACGACCTATGGTTCGAAAGGTATTTCAATTATCTACAACTTTCATTTTTTGAGTTTTCCCAAATTTCCAAATAATGATGGGGTTATGGCCTCCCGAAGTCAGATCACCCGAAAACGTAACTTAGAAATATCTTTTTGGAGGGCTTCCACTTGGATTTGGCTCAAGGATCCTTCTTGAGTTGTGTTTAACTTCACATATATTATCCATATAACTTGTCATATGTTCTTTATAAAATCTCAACATGTTGACCCCACCTCAGCTTACGATTACGAGGGCTATATATCTTTTAACGTATCATTCCAATCATATTGTACGAATTCCAAATATCATACTCATGCTATCCTCATGCTAATACAGTAGAATTTTATCCTTTATACTTGTAATATTTGCTCTGTGAGCTCACATTAAAGCCGTCGTACCTTAGTAACATGAAATTTTCTGGGGTATAACAGCTAGTTGTATTGTTGTACTGCTCTGCCTATTTTGGGCTTGAGGAAGAGATAAGAACAGGAGAAATGTTGTCCGTTACATTATAGTATAGGTTACTTTCCGTTATACGATCATGAGAGTCGTTTGTCTAGTTAATGATAGTGTCATTCTTAACATCGTCTAGGTCGTCAAGTGGATACAAGTTGAGCTTTTGAGCCAGTGGGTTAACACCAGGTATGTTAAGGCTAATCCTTCCTTCTCTTAGCATGTTTTAAGCTGAAACGGATTATAAACGAATGTTATTTCAAAATGAATCCATTCTTAGTAGCAAAGGCATCCAAGTTATTCATTTCCTATCGATGTTGTTCAAGTATGGAGGTGCAACGACCCTACGTCACTCCGAAGGAAGTTCTAAAGACCCTAAAGGGGTTCCCTAATCCTTATGTACTTTCGTAAAAGTAAGACATGATGTTATATACATATATATAGTACGTATACAGGCTTGACTATTACATCTTCATTTACCACAGCGCTATGGCCGGTAGGGTAGTTATGTTATTCGTATTTACCACCGAGCCACCTTACGGTCGGGCCTTCATGTATTTACCACCGAGCTACGGCCGGTTGGGCAGTTATGCATTCACCACTGTGCAAAGGCCGGTTGAGCAGTTACCATTGATCGATTGGGAAGTTAACATCATGATAATGATGTAGTCAGAGCTAGGGAATTATAGATATACGTATATGAGATTGTACTTATTTTACACGTTATGGCTCTCCACGGCAAGTCAGAGGTTACAAGTTGATTCTTATCCCTCTTAGTGATAGTATCTTATTGTTATGTTATGTTTCATTTCTGCATTACATACTCGGTGCATTCTTCGTACTGACGTCCCTTTGCTTGGGGGCACGGTGTTTCATGCCACGCAGGTGTAAATAGACAAGGTGAGGACTATCCACTGTGGGCTGCCTCCAGATATCAGTTTTTGGTTAGTGAGCTCCATTTCCTCCTGGAGTATTCTTTGAGTCAGGGTTATGTATATGGCTTTTTTCTTATCGGTATGTCAGGGGCCCTGTCCCGACTTATGTATGATGATTATGTTTCTCTTAGAGGCTTTACAGACAGTGTCCTGTGTACAGTTTTAGTAGTATCATGTTAGTTTAGTATGATGGCCTTGTTGGCCTATATTTAAATTGTAGGGCCATGACTAATGCCCGGTGGTCACTCAATCGAGTGCCAACGTACATTACTGGTTCCCTTACCATAAGGCTCATCGTTGGCCGGTAAGGCCCACTAACTTTCACCGGGTGCTCAGTTGAGTAGTTCACCGGGTGTCAGTCATATCCCTACGGTTGGGGTCATAACAAACTTGGTATCAGAGTAGGTATGCCTTAGAGAGTCTGCAAGCCGTGCCTAGTAGAGTCTTGCTTATGGGTGTGTTGTGGACCACACTTATAATCAGGAGGCTATGGAGCATTTAGGATGGTTACCCTTCTTTCTTGATACTAGATCGTGCAATAGAGCAGAGACGTAGGGAATGAAATTCTTGACCCTGACTTGTTTTGTATACAGTGATGTCGATGACCAGGAAAGCTACAACTTGTCAGAAGAGTAAGGTAGTGGCCAATGAGGGTATGAGTAGAGTACCAGTTGCTAGTGAGGGCTAGAGTAAGGCCCCGAGAGGAAGTGTGACACCCTCACATAGTTCTCCGACTCCGCCTACACCTGAGGAGTTGAGAGGAGATCCAGTACCTCCAGTTCCTCCACCTGCTACTCATAATGAGGATATGGATATGCAGAGTCTTTGTACGATTGTTGACTAGGTTGGTAGCCGCTCAGGCTCAACACCAAATAGGTATAGGTTTTGGTTATACTGACAGGGCTGTTAGTGCGAGGGTTCGAGATTTTATTAATTTGGAACCTCCAGTCTTTACCAGAATTGACCCCAAGGAGGATCCGCAAAACTTTATATAGATGCAGATGACCTTGAGAGCGATGCACGCATCCGACACCGAGTCAGTAGAGTTGGCGTTTTATTGGTTGTGGGGTATTGATGTTCAATGGTACGAGACTTGGGAACTGTCAAACGGGCGAATGCACTTCCAGCGGCATGGGAAGAATTTTCCTAGGCTTTCTTGCGTCATTATTTGCCGGCAGAGATTCATCAGGAGAGGGTAGATCGGTTCTTGTCTCTTAGGTAGGGGAATATGAATGTACGCGAGTATAGTCTTCAATTTGACTATTTGGCTGGGTATGCCCCCTCGATTGTGGCCGAGATGAGTGACCGAGTGCATCGGTTTGTGATTGGACTTGAGCTGCACCTGATTAATGAGTGCTCTACTGTTGCTTTGCTTGATAATATGGATATATCCTGTATCCAAGCATATGATTTGAATTTGGAAGATCGGAAGCGGCAACAATATAACTATGAGGCATTTCCCTTGGCATTTGTATACGGTATGGAGAGGAGGCCTGGGGGCATTGCATAGCACTTGCATAGCATTGCATTCCATTTGTGTTGTACTTCATACCATTGATCAACACATTATTTCATTCATTTCCTTGAGGGTGATTTACTTGAGTTGTTGGCTGTTGTTAAGTGATTAGTAGAAACGACGGATTTGTGGATTAGGAGCTTTCACCTAGGATATTATCGGAGGATGTTGAGACGTATTGTGATTGTTACTTCCGTGGACTTTTACTTGAGAAAATGATCTGTGAAAGTACTTGACTGCCTATCTGCTCTACTTGTAAATTTCTTATTGTTTATATGTGTTATCTAATCGTTCTCTGCCTATGATACCTACGAGCCTAGTGTTGTGCTCATAATACTTTGGCTACACTCCTTGTAGAGTGTAGAATTGTTTCCAGGTTATGTTCGAAGTCTCGCGACTATTTCAAGGCATTCATCAGAGGTGTTAGGGTGTGCTATTAGACGATCCTGCATCCCAGAGTCTCTCTTTAGACTTCTGTTTACTTCTAATCCTTAGATAGAAGTTGTATCCAGTTTAAGTCTGTATTGTATTCAAATTGTATATCTCTTAGAAGCTCTTGTAGGAGTCTAGACCAGGTTTCGGTAATTTTAATAAGAAGAGTGTTTTCTTCCGCATTAGTTTTATTGGTTTGTGTATACTTACTATTTTTCGTATCTTATGTTTGAACGAAGTAAATGCATTTGGGGATGGTTAGCCTACCAAGGGGATAGTGTAAGTGCCATCATGACCTGTGATTTTGGTCGTGACAAGTTGGTAATAGAGCCCTAGGTTCATTGCTCTCAAGAGTACAAGAGCAATGTCTAGTAGAGTCTAGTGGAATGGTACGTAGACGTCCATACCCATCCTCGAGAGGCTATATGACATTTAGGAGGTTCCCATTCTTTCATTCCTTTCGTGCTACTTTACTTCCTCCAGTATCTAGTTGAATCAAATTGGTATCTACTCGATTCCACTTGGTATCTAGTCGATTCCAATTGCTATCTAGTTTTGGCACGGTTTAAGAGTGGTGAACGTAATTAAGTTATGTCCGGAAGGTTTCGAATGAATTTCGAGTGTCGTGCTGGAGTAATAGACTTAGCAGATTTTCTGTTCTGGTTCAGGCATGTCACATCTGCGGACTGGGTCACGTGGAAGCGAGCCGCTTCTGCGGAATTTCATCCACAGAAGCGAATTTATAATCCGTAGGCGAGGCTCGAATATGCGAGCTATTTCTCACAGACGCAGACCCGCATACTGGGTAGAAACCAATGAGTTCTCTCCCTATTTCAAAACCTGTTTTAAACCATTGTTTCCATTCTCAAACCAGATCAAACCAAAACTTCAGCATAAATATCAAAGCCCAACTAGGGCACAAAACCAACATCAAAAAGTCAAGAAAAACAACAAAACAAAAAACCAACATCCAAATTTTTTAACATCCCAAAAACAAAACAAAAAATGTGTGAAGAAAATCACAAGAAAGGCTAAACCAGTATGATGAAGGGATCAATCCTATGGAGCTGAGCTTTGGGCCTCATCCTCTCCATCAGTGCTATTATAATCGCCCCCGAACCCACCATCGGACTCCGACAAGAAGGAGTACTTTTCTTTATCATCCTCGTCCTCGATCGGGAACTTTCCCTTCGGATTTTCCCACTTGAAGATTGCCTTGATGCCCCTCCATATCTTTACCAGAAGCTTGCTCCTCGATTTGCATTTCCTCTTTTCTGTGTCGAAGTCCTGACGAAGATTACTATAGCCATTGGCCATAGTGCCATAGGCTGTCTCGAGAAAACTAACGGACTCCTTGTGCTTTCTTTACGTGCCTCTAAATCTTGCATCTCTCCCCGGTCGGGCGGGCCGGGACCAGCTTCTTATTGACCGGCCTCTGAGGGACCACTGGGGAGCTGGGTCACTAGCTCCTGAATGGCCCGCAACTGAGAATCTATCAAACCAAAGGGTCTCTCCGATTGCGAGGGGGAATCATCAATGGTCACCTCGACTTTTATTTTCTTGCTCTGCACCACGCTACCCTCCCCAATGACCTTTAATGGATAGAACGCCCTTTCTGAATCAACCCAATGATCTATAGGATGGTCTGGAACCCCTGCATTCCTGCACAAATCTGTGATCAAAGAAGGAAACATCAGACTCGGGCCATTTTGGTGCAAGTACTCCTCCAACTCCCGAATCACGTGATGGCCAACGTTCAGCAAAAAATCATCCAGAATGCAAGAAATAATTAGGGCATGGATATACGTGCAGTCGGTAGTATTTCTCGAAGGGCATACCCTACGAGAAATGATGTACTGCCATCTCTTCACCTCCACGGTAAAGTCGGTATTCTTGATCCCTGTTTTCTTGCGAGCCCAAGTAGTCTTGTCCCTTCTGCCTTCTGGGCACAGTTTTGAAACTAACTAGTCCATGTTACCACTGTAATCCTTTTCCTGTATCGTTCCCCCGGGATGATTGGGCAAGTTGTAATAGGTATTGATCACCTCAGCAAAAAATGTCACCACCGTACACCCAATGATAATCTCCGAATTAGCCAACCTCACGCACTTTAGATTAGCATAGAACTCCCTCACCCATTCTTCGTTTGCCTTGCATGGGGTAGGCAAAGCAAGTCCAGCCTGTAGCCACTAGACGCTCATAGAATTTCGGTAGACGTTCAGGCACTTTGCGCAAGTTAATCCCCTTCTCAGGCAAGATCTTCTTATCAAGCAAATTGTCATAATAGCGGAGTTGGCATTCGTGGGACATGAACCGAGTAGTGTCATATTGTTCTTCAGCAACCCCTTCAGCATTTTCTTGGACTTGAGCGACGCTCTTATTTTCGTTTAGATCTATTTTTCACTGATTAGCACCTGCATTGATCAAAATCAAGTTAGTCCAGTGATAAATTCTTGTCTAGCAATTTAAAACTCATCAGGCAAGCCAAAGAAACAAGAAAAATGACCTAAAACACACCAGCTGCAAAGCTACTGGTTATGAAATTCTGTCAAGGCATCGCATCTGGGAGCGAGGCCGCTTCGGCATAATATTTTTTGCTATTGCGAAAATTGGATAGTCTGTGCAAGCGTCACCTCTGAGGAAAGAATGACGCAGATGCAGGCCACATCTGCGCAAAACCTTCACCATCTGCGTAAAATCCCTTCTCCCGCATGTCACTGCACCTGCGCAAGATTATACGCAAATGTCGGGCCGCAGTTTCGCAGATGTGAGAACCGTCTTCATCCTCAAGAAACCAGCAAGGTCTGAATTCCCCCACAGAATTTGGACACAAAATTCTCAATTTTTACTCCTAAATCCTCAACCATTCAGGCATGCAAGAAGAGTAAACTCAATGGGCTATGATTTCAAGCATCAACATCCCAAAATTCTAAAAACCCCACAAAAAACTACCATGAACACCTACCCAGTTGTTCTTCAATTTTTTAACCCAATTTCGAGCAATTTTAGTACTTTACACAGTGGTAAACATGATCTCACTATAAGCAACAAAAAAATTCTAGAAATTTTGCAAACACCCACATTCAAGCCCACATCACAAAATTTCAACATTCTACCCACAATCATAATTAAATCCAGATTTACAAGCCTAAAATCATCCTAGAGCATAAGGAAAGCAAAGAATATACCTTGTAGTGGAGTTTCGGAGGAGATGAGTGTTGTTGAAAATCCATCTTTTCTTTGAGTTTTGCCCCGATTTTTGTGGTCCTTTTTTTGGGTGTACGTTTGGAATGGAGTAGAAAGGGGTAGAGAGATGAGTTTTATGGGAAGTGGGGAGAGTGAGAAGTTGTAACATTTAGAAAGTGAAGAGTGGGAATCGGTGGGAGAGAGGAGTGGGAGTATGAAGAGTTGGGGAAAAACTCTTCTTTCCCCCATTTGAAACTGCCCGACTTCTGCCTAGGCAGAGTGTGGTCCGCCTCCGTGTATCCACATTTGTGGAATATTTCATCGCCTCCGCAAAAATCACCCTTTCTAGCCAAGTCGCTTCTGCCGAGATTCGATCACATCTGCGAACGCGCTTCTGCGGAAAACTACCCGTTTCTGTGGATTCTCCTCTCCTTAGCGACTTTTACGCCTGCGGACAGTCACTCGCATTTGTGACTCTGCCTCTGCGAAAGATCTCTTCGTAGAGATGCGCCCAGCCCAGTGATTTAGAGCCTGACCCCTCGGCTTATGGAATTTCTTGCGGAGTAAATTCAGACCATCATAATCTTCATTGCGCGTGTTTTGTCAACGAAGTACTATTTCTGGAATAGCATGAGGATGGAGTTTTCGGATTCAACAACACCGACCCTTATCGTCCAGGTATAGCAAGCGTTCTCCAACAATTGAAGGCCGACAGAACAGGATGAGCAATAACTTGATATGGGAATAGTTCTCCACCTATGCATTCCACCAATTTCGGCACTAGAAGGATGTATCGTAATTGACAACAACATTACCAATGGGAAGAGGGCAGCTAGTGATAATGCGACAGAATCACTGAGGATGTTGAATAACTCGTGACCATTGAGGCACCATGGGCATGATTGACCAGGACTGCGTTATATACCTTCCGGGTCAAATAATACACCAATTGACAGAAATAGAGAGGAACTACATGGAGAGTGATACCGACAACATGATGTACTCTTTCCTATTATTTAAGCAGAGATATTCTGAATTTTTACCGAATTACGTGCCTTTCTCTCGCTACCCTCCATTCGAGGACAAACGGTTGTTTAATTGGTATCTAATGTAACGACCCGTTTGGTCATTATAGAAATTTTCCCCTTTTTCTCTGAAAAATACCCCTTTGGAGATTTATTTTATGTGTATATTGGTTTACGGGGATAATTGACGTGGTCCCTGAGGATTTTTGGGTCTTTTAAGTTAATTATACGGGTAGGGTTTGACTTTTGGGAGTTGGTAAGAAATTGTACCTTCTATTCCAAGTGGCCCGCATCTGCGCACATTTGGACAGCATCCGCAAGCCCGCTTCTGCGGCTTTTCTTCCACTTCTGCCGAAATCTGATTGGATAAGTGAGCTCGCATCTGCGAAATAATTTCAGCAAATATAGCTTCGCATCTGCGAGCGAAACCTTGTGTCAGTGCAAATCGCTGAGCAGACCAGATATCTATTCTCCCATTTTGAGATTGCACCTCGTTTTCACCAACCTAATATTCTAATGCTCATTTTGGAGGAAATTTCAAAGGGTTCCATTGTTCCTTAGTGAAGGTAAGTCCTTATCCTTATTTCATTTCTCTCTTAAATCCTTCCTCTTCCATGAGTTATTGATTCATGCTTTGGGGGTTTAGAAATTAAGGGTTTTAACCCTAACTTAAGGATTGAACTTATCTTAAATCTAGAGGCTAAATGTTGTGGGATTTGAGTGGGTTATGTTGTTTTAGCTTGTTTGGACCTTGGGTAAACTATTTGCAACCCAAATTTGCCAATTTAATTCGGTTTTTCTAAATGATTTAATTTAGAGTTTTAGCACACTTGGTAATTTGGGGAAAATAATGATGTTAGGGCTCAATTGGGATTAGAAAGGGTTGATAATTAAGTTTTGGACTAATTAGATCATGGGTAGGGTGGATTTAACCTACAAATTCTGATTTTTCCCTTGTGGGCCCAGGGTCACTTTTGGAGTGGTGTTTGGGGTTTCTAGTTAGAAGCGTGACATTATGGATGTCCTTATATTCGTTCCTTAACATGGAATACTTCTTTGATTTGACCTTGCTCATTCGGATGCATTTCAAAAAGGAAGAAGCTCAAGAAGGATGGTTTGTGGCTTCTGTTCGGTTTCGAGGTAGGTTATGGTTTACCATGTTAGACTCCGATTAGGGACACGTATGTAGATAGTAATTATTGATGGGAAAAATATGATAGGTCGTCGGGCATGGTGTGGAGGAGAATTCCATTTAAGTTGGTTTCGTCAGCTAATATGTGGGCTTGCCACCATATATGTTATTACTTATTGACTAGTTTGCCTTGTAGGATACCTGATTGCTGCTGGTTTCATGTCTTGAATTGTTGATTGCCTAATTTGTGATATGTGCATTATTGAGCTCATCTCTGTCTCTGGATATCTTACTTATCATCTAAAAAGGAAGAATATTATAATGGAATAACTTGCGATGTGCGAGTTATGGCAAGTAACTATGGAGATTTCCATATGATTGATTGTTAAGATTGATCTCATGCATGGCATGCATTCATTATTATACATGTTGATTGAAATTGATTGTGTCTGGAAATGATGATAAGTGAGAGAGTGTAGCCTCCGAGGTCTTTTCCAGAGAGCATAAAAGAGAGATGGGAGTCTGTGATCCTAGGTCTTTACCGGAGCGAAATGTGTGCTTGTGATCTGAGGTCGTTTATCGGAGTGAGAGAGTGCTCGTGCCTGAGGTCATTTGCTTGGATGAGGGGTACATGGACTTCTGGGGTCCCCATGGGTTATGACTATGAGGCATTGCCCTTAGCATGTGTGTACGGTACGGAGAGGAGGCTTGGGGGCATTGCATAACACTTACATAGCATTGGATTGCATTCCATTCCATTTGTGTTGTACATCATATCATTGCTCGACACATTAGTTCATTGATTTTTTAGGGTGATTTACTTGAGTTGTTTGCTGTTGTTAAGTGATTAGTAGAAACTTGACAGATTTATGGATTAGGAGCTTTCACCTAGGCTATGATCGGAGGATGTTGAGATGTTTTTTGATTGTTACTTCCGTGGACTTTTACTTAAGAAAATTATATGTTACTGTACTTGACTGCTTATTTGCTCTACTTGTTAATTTCTTATTGTTTATATGCGTTATCTAATCTTTGTTGGCCTATGATACCTACGAGCCTAGTTTTGTGCTCATACTACTCATGCTACACTCCTTATGGAGTGTAGAATTGTTTCCAGGTTGTGTTTAAAGTATCGCAACTGTTTCGAGGCATTCATCTGAGGTGTGGGGTGTGCTATTAGAGGATCCTGCAGCCCGGAGTCTCTCTTTAGACTTCTGTTTACTTCTCATCCTTAGACAGAAGTTGTATCCAGTTTGAGTCTATATTGTATTCAAATTGTATATCTCTTAGAAGCTCTTGTACGAGTCTAGACCAGGTTTTCGAAATTTCAATAATAAGAGCATTTTCTTCTGCATTGGTTTTATTGCCTAGATTGTTGGTTTGTGTGTATTTACTATTTTTCGCATCTTATGTTTGAACGAAGTAAATGCATTTAAGGATGGTTTGCCTACCAGGGGGGATAGTATAGGTGCCATCATGACCCGTGATTTGGATCTTGACAATGAGGCATTACAATCATATATGTTACAATATTCGATATTAGTTACATTTCAAATGCTACTGACAATCATTCATGTTAATACAATGACTAACTATATAACTGTTTCAACTTATGACCAAATGTAACAATCTCATCCCTGGAGTAGTATGATTGAGTAATAAATCTTATTCTTTATCTCAATTTAGCTAGCAAATGCGGAAGCAACAACAAAATCTCACAAAAAGAATCATGACAACAATAACCAGTCATACCTTTAACAATAAAGAAGTACAATCAGACTTGGGAAGCTTTTGTGAGAAGGTTTGGTAAACAGTGCAGATAAATAATAGTGTGAAGGTTGTTTCTCAAACATATACTCTACAGTTTTACTCAAAAAAGAATTGCAGATATTAATAATCTGTGTAATTAGTTGAACAATAGGTGTTAGTTTCAAACAAACAATAAAAAAATACTCCATAGATTTTTTTTAAAATTGCAGAAACTAATATGTTCTAAATAATAAGAAAATGCGACCATGTTACCTGCATATTGGACCCAAGCTGACTTCCAACTATGTATTTTCTAACAGATGCATCTCAAACCCCTGTCGATCCCTTGGCATCTCTCTGACATCAGTTTCATATCACAATGCATTTTAATGAAAAATCAGAGTTTAAGAGAATAATGAAATATGTCTCAATGATGTTGCGAACTATATGTACATCCATCTACAACACCATTAATTGACACATGTAACCCAACAGAGAAAGTAGTCTAGAAAACACAGAAACAACATGTACTTAGTTGATTATAGGTAAAACATGGTTGAATTGAAAAAATCTTGAAACTAGAATATTAAAATTAATATAAACCAAAAATACATTGTTGCACCCAAACGCACACAAAAGTATAGTGGTCGTACAAGTAATAAAGTGATTAAGAATCGAGTGGCGAACCCACAGACACTTATGCAATTGACTATCTAATTCAAGTTCAACTTGTAACTTGTCACGACCCAACCAGAGGGACATGACGGGCACCGGAGCTGACCTACCGAGCACCTCTGAACATACATCTCATAATCATTCTAGGTCAACCGCAAAGATAACTTATGGGTATCATAATCAGTAAGGGCATATGTCACAAGATAGCGGTACATTTCTGTATAATCATCAACAAAATTATGCCCATCATGACAAGCCGACAAGGCTGCCAAACTATTATACAACAATATGGAACGTCTAGCTATGTACATCTGTCTACGAGCCTCTTTATAGAATACAAGAATTCATAAGGATGGGACAGGACTCCACCATGTCCGAGTATATACACCAAAGAGTAATACCTATAGACTGTGGCACTGAAGCAATTGGAGCGCTCTTGTGCAATCGCTGATAGATCACCTAGGGTCAGATCCGTCTCTCTGCTCATCTACGGGCATGAACGCAGCGTCCACAAGAAAGGACGTCAGTACGAATAATGTACTGAGTATGTAAGGCTTGAATAGTAACATGATAAAAGCACGAAGAATAGCGTAAGATAAAAGAACCGTTTATACCTCATGATACCTTTTAAGACATTCATTATGCTTACTTAACCTTTTTCTGGATGAAACATTTCATATATCCACATACATACCTATACAATATCATATAATACAATACTGTACCCGACCATATAGACTCGGTATTATCTGTACCCGACCATAGTAAGGTTGGGTAATATCCGTACCCGGCCATAGTAAGGCTCAGTAACATCCGCACCCAACTGCAGTGGTGCGCACGCAATATATCTCCTACCCGGCCATATAGGCTCGGTGTGCAATATATCTTGTACCTGGCCGCATAGGCTCGGTGTCACAATGACTATATATATACATATATAAGAGTACATAAATAAAAGCACATCATCATCATCACTATATCTTTCCTTAGAGGATAAATTATCATAGGATGAGACCAATAGTGTCATGAGAGTATCAAGAACGATGAACTTGGATAACATTACCAATGGAATGATCATCATCACTATATCTCACCTCGAAGGAACAAGCATTATGAGATGAGATCAACAACAATAAGTGAAATCAAGAAAATCATGAGATAAGCTCAACAATCTCGTGATAGCATCAAAATCATAAGCCTTGGAATTTCTAGATATAGGATCATCTTCATCCTTATCATCATAAGAAACATCTATCTTCAGCAATATAAGAACTTTGAAAATCATGAACTTCTAGCTTTTGGGAATAAGAATGTTATGTAAGTCATGTATGCGTTCATAGGAAAAGAATCATGCCTTTAGAAAGAAAGGAAATAGCCTTAACATACCTTGAGTCTCCTTAACTACGTAACGTTTACTCTCTCGAGCTCGTAAATCTACATTCAAGGGAATTCATGCTATCGTTAGGCTTATCGTTGTATGCTTGTCTTGAGCTTTCAAATTAAATCACTTTAGAATCTGCCGAAAATCGGGCAGCATCTCCCCTATTTATATCCCTAGCCCAAAATCACAATATCAACAGCCAACAACAACAATAATAGCAATACAAGCATTAATAACATCATCCGCAATACCAAAATATTCCATAAAACATCCCACACGATGTTTATCCAATTTCTCCACCAAAAAATTCATTATACGATCATTTAATAGCTCTACCTCCGTAAATAAACCTAAATCAATATCAATAAGGAAAGATTCATACCTTGCTTCTGCTAGAACCATAATATCTTCAATATTCACCTTGAATCGAAGCCAAGATTCACCGCAATACGATACTATAATCGCAACTATACGTTGTCTGACTCCAAATCCGGAGATTACACTTGATTCGTGCTAAAATTTTATGGGCGGAAGTTTGGAGAAGGTTCCAGAGGGTTGGGGATGATTTCAAGGGGTTATTGGAAGAAAATAAGGGGTAAAACCCCTTTATATAATGTTTTAGAGTCGGTTTGCACTGACCTACTTTGTGCTCTATGCGTGCGCCACCTTGGGGCGCGTTCGCGTAAAGTTAATCCTCTGCTCTGACAGTCTATCTTAAAATGCTCATAACGTTTGATCCCGATGTTGGATCGATACGCGATTTGTTGCGTTGGAAACTAGACTTCCTAAACCTCAATTTAGGCTTTCGTTTTACTTCTAAACTCCTGATATACTAAGATATATACCTCTCCAAATTTGACCCAAAATTTCCGCCAACTTTTTTCAAATTTTCGACAAACTTATTTTCTTCGATTTTCTTGATCCCGGAACCTTTAGACACTTACTTAACACTTGTTAAGAGTATTCCTTAGCCTTATAAGGTTTCCATTACCCCTTTGAGCCTGCGTTAGTTTACTCACAACGCAAATGATGCGAAATTTTTGAAGTGTAACATTCCTCCCCCCTTAGAAACATTTGCCCTCGAATGTTAAGTTCTTAGGAATTCTATGAAAATTTTGCCAGAATTTCCCCTGTAATTGTACCACTACCATCCTGTCACAACAACCCAATCGATTGACTTTACGAAACTTTATCACTAAATCTCCACAATATGATTCATATTATCAATAATAAAGGGTATTTTTACCTCAATCAAAATTGGAAGAGCTTGAAACCTTATTTATCTTCGATAGATTCCTTCGTCCCGCCAAGATTTGATGTTTAGAAAAAGAACTACAACACCCTATAAGCTTCTCGAGCCTCGTTGATGGCCAACTTCAACACTTTATGATAAAAATTAGCATATAAACTTGTAGGAAGATGCATGTATGTTATGGAATGGTCTAGAGTTGAGAAGTGACTAGAAAAATGACCCAAAGGGTCCTTTTATACTTTGCCAAGGTAGGTTCCACCGACCAAGGAATTAACCCCGAGCGTTCGCGCTGGGAGGTGGCGCGTTTGCGCGGGGTTGGCTGCCACCCTTCTGTGCGTTCCTGCCCAGTGGTGGCGCGTTCGCACAGACCAAATCCTTGGCCGGCCAGCAAGACTTGTAACGTCCATAACTCTTTACTCCGACGCCGCATCGACGAGCGGTTTAAACCTTTATACCTATGGCCCATTCAATCTTTCCTCGTATTACGCCAGCGATTTCGAGAACTTGTCCATTAACCCCACCATTTATATGAATTGTGATCCACTTGATATTTAGCTCTTCCTTCATTTTTACCCCCATGAGCTCCACCCTCTATATCTCAATTGGTTAATAGTTGTATTTGGAGCTCTTCTGCTAAAATGTTACATCATTTCTTGTCTGCATATCGTTCGATTGTACGAGCACTGACCGATTTGTCCAACTAGCTGATATTTTCCTTAACCCATTTGGGTTTTCTCACACTGAATCTCTGGCATTCCTAGTTTTACTACAGTAGTATTCGATGATCCTTAACACAAGAGCGCGCCTCAATTTCAAAGGATTAATATTTCTTGGATTCTTTGGTTTCTTTATATAAGCAATAACATGATTTCTTCTTAATACATATGCAGTTCTTCCTCGTGCAACTACTTGCTCATCATCTTTACGAACCTATGGACTCTATATTCATAGCTTCACAATTCCTTTGGTATCTCTTGATTACCGTGGGTTACCACCAATGGGTGTACTATCGAGTTTGTTGAATTTCTTGCTTAATCGATTCTTGGATATTATTCTTCTTCTTCTTGTGGCTATCATCCCTTTTTCTTATCATATGTTTGTCCACTAGTCCTTCATACTTTATCACCCTCACTGTCTCTTCGACCTCTGTTGTTTATACCTTTATATGTTCGTGTACCAGTACTTACCACATACTTTTATCCCTTTTCGTATAGTCAAAATTCTTACTCCTTTGACTTTTATGCATCCTTCTTACGCTTTACAGATATTCCATGCCTTCATCCTCTTTAACTTATTCTTCTTCTCTTAAGGACAACCTTAGAAACTGGTGATAGTGTCTCCCTTGCTTTCCTGTAGCGACAGAATCGATCCTTGCTGTATTTTATTTTCCAGTTAATATAACACCAAAATTTCCTTTCACCATACGCTTTACTTGACTCTCTCTTTTCTTTTTCCTTTTAATACGATCGTAACCGATGTACTATCGCATCTATTTTCCACGATCTGCTTTTTCATTTGCCCAGCTCACACTATTTTGTAGTCTCCCTTTACTAGGTGGTTGTACAATAGTCAGGCGTCCTACTTATTCCAATATCTTTTCAATCCTTGTCCCATTCTTATCTTCCCTTCAATACTATAGCTTGTTCATATTTATACATATCCCTCGTATATTCATCCTATTTCTTTTGTGATCGAATTTCTGCACTCCTTAACAAGACTCTTATCCCCTGTTATCGATGTTTTGTCTCTTGACCAGACTTGTTAGCCTATTAACCTTCCTCATGTCCTTAGTCGTTACTCAACTTCCTTTAACCCATTCATCAATTCACTTTTCTTACTTTTGCCCTTAGGGTCTTTCTTGACTTCCCTTGCTCATAAAGTGGTCTTCCCACTTGCCACTCTATAACATTGGCCCTGGATTTAATAGAATATTCTATTATAAATACGAGTCCTTTCTAATCCTAAGATCGTCTTTTAAGGGGCGGCTTTTCCACTTTCTAAATGAACGTGTTGATATGGCTTCACATTTATGCTCTCGTATATACCTTAAGAGTCAGAAATCCCTTGGCACCTTTCATAAAATCTGATTATTCCCTCTCAGGTTATATTCATACCCATCGTACCACTCATTCATCTACCATCATACCACTATTTCCTTCAAAACATCCTTCACATCCTCCATTAGCTATTCCGCCTTGTATTACTAACTCAATAATCTTGCGACAAGAGAACTTTTGAAAGAGAATTTTTCTGTACCTTAGTCCTACCTTTGTCTTATATTCATACATCCTTATACTCGTACCTCCGTACGACATCCTTGCCAATATATTTTATACGATAAAAAGGTCCTTGTCGATATCTAGCTCTTTTAGTACGTGCATCGTTCTCTTCTTCTACCCCTTTGTACTTATAAATCATTAGCATATTTATACTCAAGAGTCATATTTAAACATATACTCAATTCAATCCCAATGTAAACTCACTTCATATAGGAAAGTTTGATAAAACGAGTTTGTGTGCCTGTTATCAATCCGTCCTGATCTTATGTATATATATAAACTTCTAGAGTAAAACTTTTCCCTACTCGTTAACTTCCTTTCCCATATCAATATCTCTTTGTTATCTCTTACTCACCAATCTATAAATCGTAATACAGCATTAGAATTCTTAATGTCAACTTTCCATATATCTTCAATAAATCTCAATTCTCCGAAATCTCGAATACAACTCATTCCAGTTCCTTTAATTACTAATCATTTTTCCCTCCAGGGTTCTTCCCTTAAATTAAATTAAAATCATTCTAAAACTTGTCTTTGAAAGGATCTCATAATTGTTCATTCAATCATGACTTACCAAACATCCGATTGTCACATTTTCCCTTCATTCTTTCTCTATAGCATAGAAATTCAAACAATTCAATTTGTAAAAAATTTGACAGAGTTTCCTCTATACATCTACTACCTCATTCCTGCACAAAGCCCAAAAAACACATCCAATATCTCACAGGGCGATTACAAATTACCGTAAAATCTAGCTGAAGTTCTTATATCAAAGTTTATCAATATCTATAAGGCAGGAAACATACCTTTTGGAGTAACAACTTCAATTCTCATCAATTACCTCATAGCGGCTGTTACACCCCGTAGTTTCGTATGTCGATATTCGAGTAACCGTTCAGGAGATATGTGAGCTTATATGTGTTTAACTTATGGTTATAAGGGTTTAAGTGCATATTGTAAGCTATGAAAGGATTGAAGAGCAAGTGAATTAAGGAAATTAAATTTGTTGGAACTTGGAAGAGAATATGAGGGGTAATTTTGGCCCAACTTGGAGAAAGAATATCTTTTAGTAGATGAGGAGTTTTGAAGCAAGGTAAAATCCTAAAATGAAGTTCGTCGAGTCTAGTTTCCAACCCAATAAACCGCTCGTCGATAAGACATCAGAGTAGAGAATTATGGACGTTGGCAGTTCCGGGTCGACAAAGCAAAACACGTGCCACAAGAATCGCTACTGTTGACCCCACAAGAATCGACTTGCTACAAGATCAACATAATGACCCGACCCGAATTTGACCCACTATTTAAGGACCAAATCTGATCCAAAACCTCATTTTTTTAGCCAAGAATCCTCCAAATATTTCCCAAACCTTCTAGAAAATTCTCCCCACTTCTATCCACTAGATTTTAATGCGAATTAAGTATAATCTTCGGATTTAAGGTTGGACAGCACGTAGTTGCGATTATACTATCGTGTTGCGGTGAAACTTGGCTTGGATTCAAGGTGATAATCAAAGATATTGCAATTCTAGCAGGTGAAAGGTATGAATTTTTCCTTATTAGTATTGATTTAAGCTTATCTACGGATGAAAAGTTACTAAATGAGTGTACAAGGAATTTATGGGTCGAAAAATTGGATAAAACATCGTGTGGGTTGTTTACGGAAAATTTTGGTGTTGATAATGTTGTTGTTGATGTTGGTATTGTTGTTGTTGTTGTTGGTTGCTGAATTGAGATTTTGGGCTAGGCATATAAACAATGATACATACGCGAAATTTCGGCGTACCTAGAAAGATTTATTTGGAGGCTTAGGATAAGTATATAACAACGGGCCTAATAATAGTATGAATGATTTTATATGTAGATTTCAAGACAAGAGGTAGGTTGGAAAGTCAAGAAGCGAGCTTCCAGGTATGCTAAGGCTATCCTTTCTTTCTTTTGGCATGATCCATGACAAGTGCTAAGCGTAATGATATCCATAATGAATCCATTCCTAGATGTAGGATATCCTAAGTTCCTTGACCTCTTAAGCCCGAAGGGGCATTCTTAAGTTGTGCGATTTCATAATGTTGTCTAATTCCCGAAGGGGACATTCATAAGGTTTTCTCTTTCCTATGCACTTTACATTTGATTTTTTGAGTCTCGAAGGAGAAAAATGAAAAGGGGAAGGAGTTCCCATTTTTAAGAAAAGGGGAAGAAGTTCCGCTTTACGTTAAAGTTGTTCAAGGGAGTCTTTTGATGGTTTTCAAAGATTTTCATGCATTTGCATATTACATATAGCGCACGACATCATTTCTTACGGGGAAGGGAAAAGGGCTAAGGCGTTATATACGCAAAATCACCCGACAACTGGTATACGATGATTATGACCCTAAGGGGTCGCCCGAAAGCGGCCATCATTATTAAGCCGAAAGCCGTCGCCCGGCGGGGCCATCATTATGAAGATTTTAAGCGGCTGCCCGGCGGGGCCATTATGCTATTATGCCCGGCGGGGCCGGTGAGCGTGTGAAGTATTATATATATATATATATATATATATATATATACACACATACTCTCGTCGCATCAAAAAGTTCATATGCACGTACATGTTTATCGAGTTGGTTACAGTAATAAAGCTGAGTCTCGTTATTCTTTTTATCATCCGAGTCGAGATTTATTATTATTTCGGGCTCGCCTACATACTTCCGTGACCTTGTTCGTACCGACGTCCCTTTTCCCCGGCGCGGCGCACGTGCACGCGCGTATACATACGGGTAGAAGACATATAGGATGTTCCCGCAGCACGTACCGGGATATGAGCTCCATCTCAGTCCGAAGTATTGCCGAGTCAAAGTACTTATGTTATGGTATTTGTATATGTTAGAGACTTTGCAGACAGTTTCCTGTGGTATGTTTGTCGAGATGTCGACCGAGTGATGTCAGTTGAGTCATTTGTGTACTTTTAAAAAGGATGTATTTTAGATGATTTCTTTTTGGTAAAGTTTTATGTTCTTAAAAGTTTTTGGAATGAAAGTTTTGATAGAGCGAATGTCCGAGGGTTCTTAAAAGCCGACTCGATGAGAGTCGGGTGCCGCCATGCCGGTATCGCATCGGGTGACAAATTTGGCACGCAGCGCCCGTCCTAGGGTTGTCCGCAAAGTCGTGTCCAAGAGAGTCTGTTTATGGTGTGAAGCGCGCCACATTTATAAAAGGAGGTGTGGACATCTAGGATGGTTACCTTTCTTTCTTATCTTAAATCGTGCTAAGAATGTCATAGGTTATGAAACCGGTCCGGATAACCCCGTATGTCTTAGTTATTGCGAGTGATTGCTTACTTGGTTTTAAGGTTACTAGTAAGGATTGATGTCGACGAATGGTATGTTTTCCGTCTATTGGTGCCGATATATGAGAAGAATTTGGTATAGTCGAACTATGGATCGTTTGTATTTCTACGGTTGCTCCGTGCGCATCGGGACTTGCTTTCTGATCTGTGTGCAGGTTTGGGATAATAAGAATTACAAGGGAAGCTTTGTTAAAAATCTCTCAAAGCTAAATCATATAAGTATGTGTACATCGCAGAAGTAAGGGAAATGGGCAACCTAGCGATAGAATGGTAAGTCAAATATGTTGAATTAATACTTGTGAACTGCTCTAGACGGAATTCTTAGATGGCTGAGTTGAGATTAAAGGGATTCAGATGGGTTATATTAAAGGCTTTATAGGAATGAGACTTATTGGGATTATAAAGGAAATTGATAAACAAGTAAGATATCCTAAATGATCAGCAAGGAAGGTGATCAATAGTACAATTTGAGGTTTTATAAAAAAAACAGGTGAGTAAAGTATTGTGAGTCCAATAAAGACAATAAGGTAGTAAATTATCGAAAGGATTAGGGAGTCGGCTATATGTTCAAGTCAAGTTAAAGAGTATTACTGCACATAAATACGGACTAATTTTGAGACTTATGGTCGAAGCTACTGAGATAATTGTATACGAGTGGGATTAAGGAGAATAGTAGGGTTTTGATAATGAGGTGATACAATATGAAGGAAAGGAATAAGTGAAGAGTTGAGGCCAAAGGTGGGATAACAAGCGAAGGATATATGCCACGATATTACGAATGAATTGAGGGAAAGTACAAGGCAACGCAATTTAGAGTGTTAAGGTAAAACTGCAGTCAAGATTAGGCTATTTTGATACTAATGGAAGGATAAAAGTGTAGGGACATAAGGTGAGCTACGAAAGTATTGTTGATTTAAACTAAATAGAATAAATCAAAGTGAGATCCGAAAAAGACCAAGGATGTTTAAATGGACCCAAAGGATGACAAAGGGTGGAAAGAAGCAAGGAAGTAGAGATAATCACATGGGATAGTATTTATGGAAAAGGAAATACAATAAGAAGAAATAAGGAAATGGTTGCTCAAGAAACCGGAACAATTGGTGACAAATAAAAAGGAAGTCGACAAATGAAAAACGCAAATGAGTTCAGGAATGGACATGAGATTTAGAGTTCCGAAAGGTACCATAGGACGATACTTTTAAGGAAAGAATAAAGGAAAAATAAGAGGGCATGTGGAGGCAAAAGGGAAGGATGTTAAGGATCATAACGAAACAACTACGACTACGGATTCGAATGGAATACTCTGGATACAGTGATACCATAAGATAAAACCTTAAAGGGGGGAAGCAAGTAAGCTTGAGTACGAGCACAAGGATGAATTATAGATATAGTTTGAAGTAAGTTTCATCTTAATTTAACATTCGAGGATGAACGTTTTAAAGGGGGGAAGGATGTTACACCCCGTAGTTTCATATGTCGAGATTCGAGTTACCATTCAGGAGGTATGTGAGCTTATATGTGTTTAAGTTATGGTTATAAGGGTTTAAGTGCATATTGTAAGCTATGGAAGGATTGAAGGGATAGTGAATTAAGGAAATTAAATTTGTTGAAACTTGGAAGAGAATATGAGGGCTAATTTTGGCCCAACTTGGAGAAAGAATATCTTTTAGTAGATGAGGAGTTTTGAAGCAAGGTAAAAGCCTAAAATGAAGTTCATCAAGTCTAGTTTCCAACCCAATAAATCGCTCGTCGATAGGACATCGGAGTAGAAATTATGGACGTTACAAGTTCGGCTGACAAAGCAAAAATGCGAGCTACAGTGCTGCTACAGTAACTGACTTGCTACAGTAACTGCTACAATGACCCGACCCGAATTTGACCCACTATTTAAGGACCAAATCTGATCCAAAACCTCATTTTTTAGCCAAGAATCCTCCAAATATTTCCTAAACCTTCTAGAAAATTCTCCCAACTTCTATCCAATAGATTTTAATGCGAATTAAGTATAATCTCCAGATTTAAGGTTGGACAGTTGGACAGTGCGTAGTTGCGATTATACTATCGTGTTGCGGTGAAACTTGGCTTAGATTCAAGGTGATAATCAAAGATATTGCAATTCTAGCAGGTGAAAGGTATGAATTTTTCCTTATTAGTATTGATTTAAGCTTATCTACGGATGAAAAGTTACTAAATGAGCGTATAAGGAATTTATGGGTCGAAAAATTGGATAAAACATCGTGTGGGATGTCTATGGAAAATTTTGGTGTTGATAATGTTGTTGTTAATGTTGGTATTGTTGTTGTTATTGTTGGTTGCTGAATTGAGATTTTGGGCTAGGCATATAAACAGAGGAGATGCTGCCGAAATT
Organism: Lycium ferocissimum; assembly: GCF_029784015.1. NCBI lineage: Eukaryota > Viridiplantae > Streptophyta > Magnoliopsida > Solanales > Solanaceae > Lycium > Lycium ferocissimum. The sequence goes on from NC_081349.1 coordinate 66,526,549, forward strand.
TCGACAGATTCTAGAAAGATTTATTTGGAGGCTTAGGATAAGTATATAACAACGGGCCTAACAATAGTATGAATGGTTTTATATGTAGATTTCAAGACAAAAGAGGCAGATGGAAAGTCAAGAAGCGAGCTTCCAGGTATGTTAAGGCTATCCTTTCCTTTTTTTGGCATGATCCATGACAAGTGCGAAGCGTAATGATATCCATAATGAATCCATTCCTAGATGTAGAATATGCTGAGAGTTCCTTGACCTCTTAAGCCCGAAGGAGCATTCTTAAGTTGTGCGATTTCATAATGTTGTCTAATTCCCAAAGGGGACATTCATAAGGTTTTCTCTTTCCTATGCATTTTACATTTGATTTTTTGAGTCTCGAAGGAGACAAATGAAAAGGCGAAGGAGTTCCCATTTTTAAGAAAAGGGGAAGAAGTTCCCGTTTTGCGTTAAAGTTGCTCCGAAGGGAGTCTTTCGATAGTTTTCAAAGATTTTCATGCATTTGCATAGTACATACATGCATGACATCATTTCATGGGGAAGGGAAAAGTATTAAGGCGTTATATACGCAAACCACCGATCACCGGTATACGATGATTATGATGCCCTGTGCCGGTCGCCCGAAGAGGCCATCATTATTAAGCCGGAAGCGGCTGCCCGAAGGGGCCATCATTATGAAGCCAGAAGCGGCTGCCTGAAGGGGCCATTATGCTATTATGCCCAAAGGGGTTGGCGAGTGTGGTGAGGCGAAGGTACGCATATATATATATATATATATATATATATATATATATATATATATACACACACACACACACATACTCTGCGTCGCATCAAAAGTTCATATGCACGTACATGTTTATTAGAGTTGGTTACTGTGTATCAAGTTGAGTCTCGTTATTTTATCATCCGAGTCGAGATATATTGTTTTAGTTCTCGCTTACATACTCTGGTGACATTGTTCGTACCGACGTCCCTTTTCGGGGCGCCGCGTTTCATGCCACGTGTGTGTATACCGATGGGTAGAGACATTTGGCTATAGGATGTTCCCGTGCTATCACCGGATTGGCGAGCTCCATCTCACCGAGTGTTGCCGAGTCAAAGTACTTATGTTATGGTATTTGTATATGTTAGAGACTTTGCAGACAGTATCCTGTGGTATGTTTGTCGAGATGTCGACAGAGTGATGTCAGTTGGGTCATTTGTGTACTTTTAAAGAGTATGTATTTTAGATGATTTCTTTTTGGTAAAGTTTTATGTTCTTAAAAGCTTTTGGAATGACAGGTTTTGATAGAGCGAATGTCTAAGGGTTCGCTCGACTCTGATGAGAGTCGGGTGCCCGTCATGCCCTATCAGGATTGGGGTGTGACAGCGGCATAATCAGCTGCTTATCCACAATCAAAACATCTAGGGTTAGAATTAGGGACATCACATCCTATAATTTAGCCCTACGGCATGATCTAAGATGAGAAGGAAGGGTCAATGGTTCCTAAATGCCCTGCAGCCTCTTGTTTATAAGTGTGGCACGCTTCACACCCATAAACAAGACTCTACTGGACACGGCTAGTAGACACTCCCTAAGACGAACTGCTCTGAAACCACTTTGTCACGACCCAATTAGAGGGCCACGACGGGCACCCGGAGCTGACCTACCGAGCACCTCTGAACATACATCTCATAATTATTTCTAGGTGGACCGGAAAGATAACTTATGGGTATCATAATCAGTAAGGGCATCTATCACAAGATAGTGGCACATTTCTGTATAATCATCAACAATTATGCCCATCATCACAAGCCGACAAAGCTGCCAAACTATTATACAATAATATGGAACGCCTAGCGACGTATATCTATCTACGAGCCTTTATAAAGAATACAGGAATCCATAAGGATGGGACAGGACTCCGCCATGTCCGAGTATATGAACCAAAGAGTAATACTTATAGACTGTGGCACTGAAGCAATTGGAGCGCTCCTGTGCAATCGCTGATAGATCACCTAGGGTAGGATCCGTCTCTCTGCTCATCTACGGGTATGAACGCAGCGTCCACAAGAAAGGACATCAGTACGAATAATGTACTGAGTATGTAAGGCATGAATAGTAACATGATAAAAGCACGAAGAATAGCGTAAGATAAAAGAACCGTTTATACCTCATGATACCTTTTAAGACATTCATCATGCTTACTTAACCTTTTTCTGGATGAAACATTTCATATATCCACATACATACCTATACAATATCATATAATACAATATTGTACCCGACCATATAGACTCGGTATTATCTATACCCGACCATAGTAAGGCTCAGTAATATCCGTACCCGGCCACGTAAAAGGCTCGGTAACATCCGTACCCAGCTGCAGTGGTGCGCGCGCAATATATCTCCTACCCGGCCACATAGGCTCGGTGTGCAATATATCTCGTACCTGGCCGCATAGGCTCGGTGTCACATATGACTATATATATACATATATAAGAGTACATAAATAAAAGCACATCATCATCATCACTATATCTTTCCTTAGAGGATAAATTATCATAGGATGAGACCAATAGTGTCATGAGAGTATCAAGAACGATGAACTTGGATAGCATTACCAATGGAATGATCATCATCACTATATCTCACCTCGAAGGAACAAGCATTATGAGGTGAGATAAAAAACAATAAGTGAAATCAAGAAAATCATGAGATAAGCTCAACAATCTCGTGATATCATCAAAATCATAAGCCTTGGAATTTCTAGAAATAGGATCATCTTCATCCTTATCATCATAGGAAACATCTATCTTTAGCAATATAAGAACTTTGAAAACCATGAACTTCTAGCTTTTGGGAATAAGAATGTTATGGAAGTCATGTATGCGTTCATAGGAAAAGAATCATGCCTTTAGAAAGAAAGGAAATAGCCTTAACATACCTTTAGTCTCCTTAACTACTTAATGTTTATCCTCCTGAGCTCGTAAATCTACATTCAAGGGAATTCATGCTATCGTTAGGCTTATCGTATTATGCTTGTCTTGAGCTTTCAAATTAAATCACTTTAGAATCTGCCGAAAATCGGGGAGCCTCTCCCCTATTTATATCCCTAGCCCGAAATCACAATATCAACAACTAACAACCACAACAACAATACTAGCATCAATAACATCATTCTCAATACCAAAATATTCCATAAAACATCCCACACGATGTTTATCCAACTTCTCCACCAACAAATTCGTTATACGATCATTTAATAGATCTACCTCTATAAATAAACCTAAATCAATATCAATAAGGAAAGATTTATACCTTGCTTCCGCTAGAACCGCAATATCTTCAATATTCACCTTGAATCCAAGCCACGATTCACCAATATTCTCCAAATCCGGAGATTACACTTGATTTGCGCTAAAATTTTATGGGCGGAAGTTTAGAGAAAGTTCCAGAGGGTTGGGGATGGTTTCCATGGGTTATTGCATGAAAATAAGGGGTAAACCCCCTTTATATAATGTTTTAGAGTTGGTTTGCACCGACCTACGCGCAGAGTTAATCCTTTGCTCTGACAGTCTGTCTTAAAATGCTCATAACATTTGATCCCGATGTTGGATCGATGCGCGGTTTGTTGCGTTGGAAACTAAACTTCCTGAACTTCAATTTAGGCTTTTGTTTCGCTTCAAAACTCCTGATATACTAGGAGATATACCTCTTTAACAAGTTGACCCAAAATTTCTGCCAACTTTTTCCAAATTGTTGACAAACTTATTTTCTTCGATTTGCTTGATCCCGGAACCTTTAGACACTTACTTAACACTTGTTAAGAGTATTTCTTAACCTTATAAGGGTTTCATGACCACTTTGAGCCTACGTTAGTTTACTCACAACGCAAACGACGCAAAATTTTCGAAGTGTAACATAACTATTCAAGAAAGTAACTAAATTTATGAGTTTATGATAACTAGATTAACGATTAAAAGAAAATAGCAAAACAACGATTTAAAGATGGCAAAAATTGGGTATTATCGTAAAGAGAAAGATTTCAAGGTTATGGCGTTAACAATCCAGGTTAGTCGCGAATCGTTCTATCTATTTATTTCCTGGGTTACTAGTTGACGAGTTAATATTAACTTTATGAGTATCTCTCTAATTACTCACTAGTCTATTCAAGTTACTCTAATGTCTATATCTCTATGATCATAAGAAAATAAAAAAAAGAACGCATTTAAATCTTTGTATTCAACTAAGCGAAGCTAAGGGGTATATCCATATCCTCAATAGCAAAACAATTGCCCTAAAGGGAATACGAACAAGCTATATTTATTCTTATTACACATGCAAATTCCCTTTCTCAAGTTCAATTCACACGCTACAGATAGTGTTAAACTATTTGGCAAATAATTAACAATTAAGAACAAGAGTAAATAGGAAACTCAATGTCGGAAATTCAATAGATAAAAATAATTATGAAACTACAACTTTCATGTCTTTGCCACAATCCTAGAATAAAAGTGTTTATACAAAACATACGAATAGCATTATGAAACATGAGTTTAATGAAAAGAAACTAAGAAAAGAGATAAACCAATGGTAAGAAGAGATAAACCATTGGTAAGAATCTCCAAAGCCAAGAACGTGTGATTCCGTTGTCCAAAATATGTCCCAACCATCATTCACACGTTAAAAACATATATTTATAGTCTAGGGTTAACTCTACAATAATTAGAACCAAATCCTACATTAAATAGGAAAACTTAGGTGCGACGTGCGCCACCTGTGCGTCACGAATCCATCACTCAAGAATGAAACTAGGTCTGAATACGTGTTCCACCTACGAGTCGCCTGGCCATCAAGTAAGCACAAATTATATTCAGAGAGAGCTTTCATGCATGCCACCTGTACGACGCATATCCATGGGCGATGGATGTGCACCTCCTCGATTTACGGACAAGAGATTTGATCGCCCTATTTATTGTGGACCAGGCCAGAGCTTAAGGATTTCGGGTTCCCAGTATAGGGGTGATTCCAGCCAGGCGAGACCATCTTCACCGCGATGTACTCAGTGCGGCAAGTTGCATGCAGGACAGTGTCGCTAGGGTTTAGATGTTTGTTACACTTGTGGGTTGCCAGGCCACGTTATGAGAGATTGTCTTTTGAGTGTAGGTGGAGGTGCGGCTCAACCAACTGGGTCTGCAGTTGGTTCATCATCGTCTGTACGCCCTCCTGGGCAGACCTCTCAGACTCCAGCAGGCCGTGGCTGAGGTAGAGGAGGAGCATCCAGTTTAAGCGGCCCTTAGAACCGTATATATGCACTAGCTGGACGACAAGATCTTGAGTCCTCCCCTGACGTTGTCACAGGTATATTATCAGTATTCTCTTATGAAGTGTATACATTGATTGATCCGGGTTCTACATTGTTTTATGTTACTTCTTATATTGCTGGTCGAATTGGGGCGAAACTTGAGTCGATTAAACCTTTCGAAGTGTTTCATTAATGAGACGTCAGTATGATTAGATGGAAGTTGTAACTTCTTCTCGAAGTAAGAAGTGGAAGGGGATAAGTATATGTTTAAATATAACCCTGGAGTATAAATATGCTAATGATTTATGAGTACAATGGGGTAGAAGAGGTAAGAGAACTGTCACGACCCGATGAGAGGCCATGAGGGGTACCTGGAGCACCACTCATTCTAATACTCATCAAACTTATCCTGCATACATTTATTGTCCTCACACATCTAATCATAAGGAAAACCATTTTTCGATTACAAGCATATCTACATTTATATACATAAGCCCTTCGGCTATCAAAATAAAATAATATATATACACAATAAGGAAAAATTGTGAGACCATAATACCCACACATACGTATCTACGAGCTTCTACTAGAGTACTAGACATATGGACGGGACAGGGGCCCGTCGTGCCCAAAATATATGTACACAAAATAATAATCAACGGCACCTCCGGAACAATGAAGTGCTCTCAAATTCTGCCGATAACTCCTACGAATCTGGATCGCCTCCCTGTCTACCTGTGGGCATGAACACAGCATCCAAAGAAAAGGACGTCAGTACGAGCATTGTACTGAGTATGTAAGCATGAATAAAATAGCATAGTAAAGAAATCATAAGATATGAGATGAAGATATAACCTGCTTAACCTTTTAGAATAAAATACGTTTTATACATCTCACATATATCAACATAGCACATGTACCATCGTCGTTAACCCACGTCCGGGTAACCATCATACGCCGCCCACTAGTGGTGTCATGCCCAGCCATCTAGGCTCGGTGTAATCATAAGCAACCCGCCTTAGCGGTGACATGCCCGACCATCTAGGCACGGTGGAATCGTATGCAGCCCGCCTTAGCGGTGACATGCCCGGCCCTATAGACTTAGTGTAATCATTTCATTATATACTCGTCTTAACTTATCTTCATCATACGTTCGTCATAAATCATGCATTAAAACTTTAAGATAATCTATCACTATATCGGGGTGACATAAGGTCGAGCACCCCCGATTACATTATGGAGTGATCCTATTCACCATACCTCACCTTGAAGGGACTAGCATTGTAAGGTGAGTGTAACACAATGAACAACATCAATGGATCGTAGTTAGGGTCACTAGCTTTGTAGGAACATCATGTCGTGGACCTTAGAATTCTCTAGACTCAAACTCATCATCATCATTATCATACTCGAAACATATCTTTTGCCTTTATCTCATATGAAGCCCCTTATAAACATAGACTCATAATTTTTCGGAATGTAAGAAAAGTCATGAAAAAGTCAGAGAATTCATGCCAGGGAGTCATGCCTTAGAAAGAATGGACTAGCCTTACATACCTTTTCGTTTAGCTACTCTATCGTTTGAACGTTCTCCTTCAATGCTCACGTTTCTACCTTCAATAGAGTTTGTACTAACATTAGATAATCGATAGCTTAGCATACTTGACTGAAGCTAGAGAAAATTGGACAACATTTCCTTTGTGTATACAACTTTCTCCATATCATATATCAACTCCCAAACGTCTATAACAACAATCACAACATCATAAGCAATAATCTTTATTCACCTACATTATCCATATTTACCAATTTCACTTCAAACCATCCATAACCATGGTCATAGTACACTATTACATTCACTCATATGTAATGTATACCCTATGTTCTTAATGTCATTTATAACATAATTATAATCACAACATATCAAAAATCATGACTCATTCCAAGCTACTACTCAAAATGCCACTATTCTTGCATTCATGACCCATTTTCTACTTCTTTCATAATCCAAGTCTTTCAACCTCTCAATACATTAAACAACATTGGATGATCATAAAACTTACTTTGATAGTGTGGGATTGAGCTTTGAGTGGAAATACTTCACTTGAGCAAAACCCTAGTTTCACTCCCAAAGGGATTTCATATCCAGAATGAACTCTAGCGAACTTCTTGCACTTAATTCCCTTGGTTTGATGAAGTTGATCTTTGATTTGCCTTGAATTGGTGTTGATTAAATATGTAGAACACTCTAGAGGCCTTGAGAGATATGGATAAGTGGAAAAAATGCGAAAATGAAAGTGGGAACACATATTTATACTTGCACTTAATCAGCCCGTCGGGTATTATACGGACCACTTATGCGGTCCGTATAACATTGTACGCTCCGTATAAGTGTCTGTGGTTCACCATCAGAGAAAACATTTCTGTTGTTGGGTTATACAACCCCTTATACGGGCCGTATAATGTTATACGGACCATATAAGTTGGTCGTATAACTCCATTTCCCTGAAACGATTTTCGTCGTTCGTTTGATCTCCAATCCTTATGGAACCTTCTTGAAACTTGTTTAACACTTTATTACTAATCTAAGGAGAGTGATAACTCTTCTTTAAGACATCGTTAAGTCAACATTAGCTCGGTACTTTACGGAACCCTTCCAAAACACGACATAGGTTTTGCCTTCCTTAAGGAACTTTCTCCTCTTACTTCCAACGTCTTTGGAATCTTAATTAGAATCGTTAAATAACCTTTCTTACTTATAGAAACATCGCATACTTCTTACCCTGCGTTAGTCTATTTACTATGCAATGACATGGAATTTTTCGAGGTGTAACATCCTTCCCCCCTTTATAAATATTCATTCTCGAATGTTAAGTTCTCGGGAATTCTATGAAAATTTCGCCAGAGTTTCCCCTGTAACATGGCGCTATCACCCTATCACAACAGCCCATAATAAACATGCCTCACAGGGCCACAATACAATAGCTATATTTTTATGGCCACACACGATCAAAAGCATCAAAAGAAAGCAGATATACCTCATAATGTTGATGTTGCATCTTGAATCTCTTTCGGGGGTAGAAATAAGTGCGGGTACCTGGACTTCATATTTTCTTCCGCTTCCCAAGTCATTTCTTCTCGGTTATTATTCCTCCATAAGACTTTGACTGAAGCTACTTCTTTATTCCTAAGTCTCCGTACTTGCCTATATAGTATAGCCATAGGTACTTCTTCATAAGCAAACTTTTCTGTCACTTGAACATCATCTACCGGCACGATCCTAGTAGGACCTTCGACACATTTTCGGAGCATTGAGACATGGAAAACCGGATGGACTGATTCAAGTTTTGAGAGTAAGCCCAATTCATAAGCTACACTACCCCTCTTGCGGACAATCTTGTAAGGGCCAATGTATCGCAGACTCAATTTCCCTTTCTTACCAAATCTCATCACTCCTTTCATTGGCGACACCTTTAAAAATACCCAATCATCAACTTAGAATCCTAAGTCTCACCGCCGGTTGTCCGCATAAGACTTCTGGCGACTTTGTGCTGTTAACAGTCGATCTCGGATAACCTTGACCTTTTCCACTGCTTGTTGAATCAATTCTGGACCTATTAGCCGTGCCTCTCCTACTTCAAACCACCCAATTGGGACTACGCTTTCTTCCATATAAGGCTTCATATGAGGCCATTTGGATACTAGAATGGTAACTGTTGTTGTATACAAACTCAATAAGGGGTAAGTGGTCATCCCAATTACCACCGAAATCTAGTACACATGCCCGTAACATATCTTATAGAATAACCTGCCAATCCTAGAAAGCTACAGACTTCTATTGGTGTTGTAGGCCTTGGCCAAGTCTTCACAGCCTCAATTTTCTGAGTATCAACCCGAATGCCATCAGCTGAAATAATATGGCCCAGAAAAGTCACAGAGGTTAACCAAAACTCGCACTTAGAAAATTTTGCATACAATTCTCGAGTACGAAGAATCCCAAGGACAATGCGTAAATGGTCTGCATGCTGGGATTCTATCCGAGGATATACCAGAATATCGTCAATAAACACGATCACGAACATGTCTAAGAGTGGCCTGAATACATTATTCATCAAATTCATAAACACCGCCGGAACATTTGTCAACCCAAATGACATTACCCGAAATTCATAATGGTCATATCTTGTTCTGAAAGCTGTTTTGGGAATATCTTCTTCTCTAACTCTCACTTGGTGATAACCTAACCTCAGGTCTATTTTGGAAAACCACTTGGCACCCTGTAATTGATCAAACAAATCATCAATCCTTGGGAGAGGATATTTATTCTTGATCGTCACCTTATTCAACTGCCTGTAATCAATGCACATTCGTAAGGAACCATCTTTCTTTCTCACAAACAAGACGGGTGCTCCCCACGGTGATGAACTGGGCCTAATGAATCCTTTTTCAAGCAAATCTTTCAGTTGAGCCTTTAGCTCTTTCAACTCTGCAGGAGCCATTCGGTAAGGAGGAATAGAAATAGGCTTGGTATCCGGCAACACATCAATAGCGAAATCAATCTCCCTTTCCGGAGGAAGGCCTGGAAGTTCATCTAAAAATATATCCGGAAACTCATTCACTACGTAACGGATTGGAAAGTTGGAGACTTTGCTTCGATGTCATGAACTCGAACTAGGTGATAAATATAGCCTTTAGCTATCATCTTTCTTGCCTTAAGGTAGGAAATAAACCTACCTCTTGGAGATGCTGTATTACCTTTCCATTTAAGCACGGGTTCTCCCAGAAATTGAAATCGAACTACTTTCATTCAGCAATCTACATTGGCATAACAAGAGGCCAACCAATCCATACCCATAATCACATCAAAATCTAACATTTCCAGCTCAATTAAATCAGCAATAGTCTGACGTTTACATACCATCACCACATAATTTTTGTACACTTGTCTAGCTATCACGGGATCACCAACCGGAGTAGATACTTCAAAGCGTTTGATTAGCTCGGGTTTCACCCCAATACGTCCAGCAACATAAGGAGTAATATAGGATAACGTAGAACCCGAATCTATCAATGCGTATATGTCATGAGAAAATACGGATAATATACCTGTAACCATATTCGGGGAGGACTTAATATCTTGTCGTCCGGCTAGAGCATAGATACGGGACTGGGTGCCACTTGAACTACACGCTCCCCCTCTGCCTCTACCTCGACCTGCTGGAATCTGGGGAGTCTGCCCTACCGGGCGCACAGAAGAAGAACCAGCCGCTGATCCTGTGGGTTGAACTCCACCTCTACCGTACCTCGAGGGACAATCATGCATGACGTGCCCAGTCTGTCCACAAACATAACAAGCGTCCGATCCTTGGCGACATGGCCCCGAATGCAACTTTCTGCACTGACTACATCGTGGGGCTGGTGGTCTCCTCTGGCTATAATCACTCCCAAACTGGGAACCTGAAGCCCTCGAGCTCTGACCCTGCCCTGAATAAATGGAGCGGTCAAATATCCTACCTTCAAATCGTGGAGGTGCACTAGTCGCCGACTGGCCTGAGTGTCTAGAATATGACTACCTCGATCCCCGTCTATAGTCGCTACCCACACCCATAGATCTGGCCCTCTTACTCAGCTCTCTATCCGTATCACGCTCTCCCCTTTGCGGTTGCTGCTGCTCTTCTAAGTTCTGGGCATGGGCCTGAATGCGGGAAATATTCATCCCCTCTTGCAATGAAGCTTATAAACAATCTTTAAGTAAATGTGGCCCTAGGCCACTCATAAATTTGTACACTCTATCTCCCGTGTCGGCCACCATAGTTGGAGCATATCTAGCTAATGAATTAGACTGAAGGCTATACTTCCGGGCACTCATATTTCCTTGCTTAAAATTTAAGAATCTGTCCGCTCTAGCACGACGGACCTCGGGTGGCAAATAGTGGCGGATGAAGGCATCTACAAATTCTTGCCAAACTGGAGGAGGCGCATTCTCTTTTCTTGAAGATATCCAATTATTATACCAAAGTACCGCCACATCTCCGAGTCTATAAGATGCCAATTTCACAGATTCAGTTTTAGAGGCATGAATGATCTTCAATGTTCTCAATATTTCATCAATAAAACCTTGCGGGTCTTCATTCGGCTTTGACCCGAGAAACTCCGGAGGATTTAAACTCATGAAGTCCCGGGCTCGAGTGCTAGTCTCCCTGTCACCTGAACCTGCACTTTGCTGTTGTGCCTGTGCGGCAACTAACTGTGTCAATAGATGAATATCATCGGTCATTTGTTGATCCGAAGCAACCGGTAGAGGGACTCGAGGCATAGGAGCTGGAACTGAAGCCCTCTCTTGTTCTTCTATAATAGGTGGAGTATGAGAGGTGTTTGATGGATCCTCATTATGTGATTCACCTTCTTCTACATTAGTTGGCAGCTCCCTTTCTATCCGCCTTTCTGTAGTGGCCTTGCCCTTCTGGGCGGCGGTAGCTTTTCTCTTTGGCGACATCACTGAAATCATAATGCACTATTAGGGAGGAGAAAATCTTATAACACGGCTCTATCGCATGATCTCAAAAGAAGAAGAATGATCATTTTTCCTAAATGCCCCGCAGCTTCTTGTTTATAAGTGTGGTGTGCTTCACACCATAAACAAGACTCTGCTAGACACGACTCATAGACACTTCCTAGGATCGAATCGTTCGATACCACTTTTGTCACGACCCGACGAGGGGCCATGACAGGTACCCGGAACTAACCACCGAGCACGACCCATTCTAATACTCCTCAAACTTATCCTGCATACATTTATTGTCCTCACACATCTAATCATAAGGAAAACCATTTTTCGATTTCAAGCATTTCTACATTTATATACATAAGCCCTTCGGCTATCAAAATAAAATAATATATATACACAATGAGGAAAATCGTGAGACCATAATACCCACACATACTACCTACGAGCCTCTACGAGAGTACTAGACATATGGACTAGACAGGAGCCCGTCGTGCCCAAAATATATGTACACAAAATAATAATTAACGGCACCTCCAGAACAATGGAGTGCTCTCAAATTCTATCGATAACTCCTACGAATCTGGATCGCCTCCCTGTCTACCTGTGGGCATGAACACAGCGTCCCAAGAAAAGGACTTCGCATACGAACATTGTACTGAATATGTAAGGCATGAATAAAATAGCATAGTAAAGAAATCATAAGATATGAGATTGTCACGACCCAACTCGGGCCGTGACGAGTACCCGATACTTGTACCGAGCACCCCCTTAACTCGTATCATATTCTTGTTACCTAGCGGGCCTTAGTAGCTGTGCTCTTTTTTTTTTTCTTTTTAACACTAGCATTAGTAGCGGTGTTATAAACATAACATAGTAAACTTTTCCATCACATTATACAGCGACACGAACAACCTCAAAATACAAACATTTAACTGTACACATCCGTCTACGAGCCTCTGGACATAGTACATATATACATAGACAGGGCCGAGTACTGTCGTGCCCGAGAATACATATACACAAAATAGTACCAAGGAAGTAAGGCTCCGGAACAACTGGAGCGCTGTAGAGTACCGCTGGTAGAGCTCCTAGGGATCAAGTCCACCTGTGTGCTGACCTGTGCGGCATGAAACGCAGCGTCCACAAGAAGGGACGTCAGTACAAATAGTGTACCGAGTATGTAAGGCATGGAAGATAACACTAGCAATAACATAATGCGTAATTAATAATGTCGTGGAGCCATAAGGTATGGAGAAGATAGAACTTATACCCTGTCATGTATTATCATCTCGTATCATATCGTATTGTATCTTATCTTGCCTTGTCATAGTATACTGCGTCATAGTGTGTTAGGCTATAGTATATCGTAACATAATACCTCGTATTATAGTATAGCATGTCATAGCGTGTCATAGCGTGTTGTGTCATAGCGTAGCATATCATAGCACGTCTTACCATGGCATAGCCTATCATAGCGAATCATAGCATAGCATAGCTTTTCATATCATATCCTGTCGTGGCGGATCATAGCATATCATGTCATAGTATTACTTACCGTAGCGTATCTTATCATAGCATGTCCGGTCATGACATGGTAGGTCATATCATAGCGCGAACGAGTTGTCGGCTCACCCACATAGCGCCGATATACACCGCTCACCCATATATCCCGCGTCCGGCACCCCGCGTCCGGATGATAAAGCTGATCAGGTGGCAGTGAAACATATTTCCCTTCCCATTCCCCCAGGTATCCCTTCCCCCCGACCCAGGTTCACATACATAACTTATATATATGTACTTGTATACATATTACCTCCTATATACATACACATATCTTCGTATTCATATACATAGCTTGTACACGTACATATGTCGTGTATACGTTTACTTACCCTATTTACATGTACCTATTTTATATACTTATACATATGTCATATCACGTCATATTTTGTCATGTCATGCGATGTCATAGTCATTCCCTTACCTTCAGTATTAGCATTCCTATCATGGAATCATAGTCGTCGTTTTAATTATAAAGGTTTCCAAAAAGTTGTAAACTTTGATTTGGAGGAAAATAAATATTTTAGAAAACATTAACAAATTTTTAGGAAGAAAAACAAGCCTTAACATCGATGAACTAGTTAAAACAACTATTGTTTTGTAATTAGAACAATAACCTAAAAGTTGTCTTTTAGATTCTACTTCGCAATACGTCGCGTGGAACAATAAAGAAAATCCGGGAACAAAGGGGCCCACCTCGGCTAATTAAGGCGGCGTATCAAGTTAACGCATATTACCATTTATAACGTCACTTATGAGGATCCTAGAGTAATCGGGTCCTACTTGTACAAGTTCTAGATGTTTAGGAAGTTTTTTCCAACATTTGAGCAATTTCTAATTCAATTTCATTGAATGAATAGTAGCCAATTTCAATCTTGGATTTCGAGGAAGGGAAGGGCCCCGAGGCCCGTGGCCAACTCTGCTACGTCTAGGACATGCCAAGAAAGAAAGGTAAAGCCTTACATACCTCTTTTCACTCCTTTTGCTACGTCAAATTCACGTTGCAATCCCGTCAAAATCTGCGAATTGGTCATGTTTACCAAAACTCTCATTAGTATACTTAGAGTTAAAATCTTAAGGGAACCCTTGGCTACCGAAATTTCGGCAGCATCTCCTCTGTAAATATACCATCCCCAACATTTGACATAGCCAAATTCTCATCAATCACAATCCGGGAATTCAAACCCGGCCAAACTATTTACATAATTCAACAACACAATACCCACAACTTCCACACTCAATCAACTTACTACTTCTTCCAAAAACTTTCTAACTTTAATGAAAACGATAACAACCTCATAATCTATATTCCAACAACATCCTACTAATCATATCATCTTTCATGCATGCAAGAACATTACATTCCATTCATATAACTTCTAAAACAAGTCTTCACTACTTACAACTCCACTAAGGTTCCTAGGCATTCATTAGCAACATAGAATCCACAACATAACAACAAGCAAAATACTAAATAAAATTGACTCATTCTCTTCCATCCTTCCCATAACCTCACGGCCAACACCAATATACACACTACAACTTCTCAAAATTCATTCAACTTCCATTTTCTTCACATATCATCCACAACAATAACAACCAAACACTAAACAAAATAATTGAAGCATGATTCCTACACATGAACATATATGCACGGCCATGCACCATATTTCTCCCCTTCATGAATTTCATTCATTTTAGCATACTACGACACATATAAACCATGTATAACACATAAAACAAGATTAGAATTTACCTTTCTTCTTCAACTTCCCACTTGCCTAACTCTTGGCAACTTGTATGATTTTGAACCTTTCTTGTTCCAACAACAACTCCACCTTGTTGTGCACCCTTTACTTAGTAGGAAATGATTTTTGAAGAATTTTTATCAATTTTTCCTTGGAAATTCTACTATGGCCGAATGGCCTATTGATTTTCTCCTTCTTTTTCTCTTCTTCTTATTTCATGAAATTTCTAGAGAATTTTATGAATTATGAAGACTTCCTACATATATATATCCACAAGTCTTCCACCAAATTTCATTATTTATAAATAGGTCCCTCAAAATAAAGTATGACCACATAATCCCTCTCTTTATTTCTCTAGAAAAGTCTTCCATTTTCTTGGATTTTTCTTAAAATGAATAAGGAAGACTACATGTCTTCCTTTGTAAGATTGGTCCCCATTTCCTCATAATTTGTAATTTAGCCCCCACTTAATTAATAAAATGTGGGCATGTGCCACACATGCCATACGGCCAACTTGGAATTTTTCCAAGAATTTTTCTTGAACACTTGTGAAATTACCATTTTACCCTTCGTCTTCCTCCATAATTCCACGAGGCATATCGCGAATTTCCCTTTATGCCCTTGACCTTTCTTAATAATTTCGCTCCCAAATTCTTCATAAGCCATTCATATACTTAACAAAGTAAAGATGTGGCCTGCTTGCCGTCCTCCCGCGATCGTCTCAAATTATCCAATTACACAAAAATGCGGGATATAACAGAGACGAAGATATAACCTGCTTAACCTTTAAGAATAAAATACGTTTTATACATCTCACATATATCAACATAGCACATGTACCATCGTCGTTAACCAGCGTCCGGATAACCATCGTACGCCGCCAACTAGTGGTGTCATGCCCGGCCATCTAGGATCGGTGTAATCATAAGCAGCCCACCTTAGCGGTGACATTGTTACACCTCGCATTTTATGCGTATTCGGAAAAATTGGAAATGATTCGGAATGGTAGGAATTAAGGTTCTAGTTGGATTCTACTTAGTGTGCATGGAATGTTTAAGGAAATATTGTCGCGGAGATATTAAGGAAGGTTAAGGACATTGTAATGTATTGATTTTGTTTGGTTCATAAGTTGGCTATGGAAAATGCAGATGTGGAAATATCGGAAAAGACTAAGGGCAAAATTGGAATGTCGGGAAATGGTTTCTTGAACCACCAAAAAATATGGGCTAATAATTGGGCTTGGAAAAATTAACAAAAAAATAAGGCAAGCCAAGCCCAACACATAAGGAGTGGCCGGCCATGGCTTGCCTTGGCTTGAGCCCAAGAAGTGGTCATGTGATTAATCATGTGACCACTTAATTAGTATAAGAGACATGAAGGCTCAAGAAAATTCAAGAAAATTTGAGAGAAAGGAAGAAAGAAAGAAGGAGGAGAAATAGCCATGGCCATCCGGCCATGGTCTCCAAAATTTGTCCCTTCAAATCTTGATTCCAAAATTATTTTCTTGTGATATTCCTACCAATTCATGGTCCCTTTACAACTTGGTGCACTTGGTTTGGAAGAATAAGCGTTGGTTTCCTCAATTCAACACTTGAGGAAGTGAAGAAGTTTGGAGAAAAAGGTAAGATTTCATTCCATTTATTTATGTTATGAAGGTTGGTTTGTGTTGTGGAATATGTAAATGAGTAGAATAGATAGAAATATGGAAGGTTTGCATGGTAAAGGTGTATGTAAGCATGTGGCCGAATGCATGGAATATGGTGTAGTTAGAATGAGTTAAATTTTATGTTGTATTTTAGTTGTGGTTATTGTGGAGTTTGTATTAGAAATGAAAGTTGAACAAAATTGGATGAAGTTGGAATTGTACATGTTGGCCGTGGCTTGTGTAGAGGTGAATTAATGATGGATTTATCTTGTTTAATATGTTAGTTGTGTTATTGTGATCATTACAATGTAAATGAAGCAATTATGGGTTGAGTTGGTATGAAAACGGAACGTAGGAACTTATGTTGTATTTGTATGATTTTATGACATTATGGAAATTGAGATATTAGAGTGTGAATCATGATGATTATTGATGAACTTGGAGGGTAGGAATATGTTATGAATATGTATGTTAAAGATTGGAAGATTTGGATAAATTATGACTTTGGTGGAAAGTTGTGTATTTTGTATAATTTGTGTATATATGGTAGAAATGATATGGAATGCTTCTGAATGGCATTGTAACGATTTTAGTTAGTAATGAATGTGAATATAATGGTATTGATTTGAACATGTGAAGTCGGAAGGGAGGTTATTGTATTATGTTGGAAAGTGGGCTAGTTGTATCATATTGTGTTTTGTTGATGTTCTTGGTGTTGTTGTTGGGTTGTTGTTGATTGTTTTGAGCCGAGTTGGATCTCGGGGGTGTCACGTTTATAGGGGAAGTGCTGCCGAAATTTCGGTAGCCAAATAGGAACCAAAGATTGAAATGTCAGCTTGCATGAATAGTAACTGGTAAAGATGACCATTTGCAGATTTTCGACGAAACGGGATTTGATTTTTGGCGATCGTGAAGAGCAGGAAAGGTATGTAAAGCTTACCTATTCTTTATTTGGCACGTCCTAGACCTATTAGGCCGAAAACGGAACTTTAGGGATATTGCTCTTAGAAATTCGAGTTTGATTTTGAATACTATTCATTCCATACAATTGAATCATAAAGCTTGCTTTTGGATATAAGAATGATTCAACCTTCGTATCTTTTGCAAATGAACCCGAATCTCTTCGAAACTTTCCCAAATAACTTTATGGAGCCCAATGATTAAAATTTACGCCCGCCACCTCATTTGACCCGAGGTGGGCCCGCTATTCCCGAACTTACTTCTATTATGCAAATGAATGATTTTTGAACAATATTTAAAAGAAAACGTTCTAGCCACTCTTCTATTTATTACTTAAAAACTGTCTTAAATATTCCGTTAAGTTCTATGACGTGCTTTGATATGTATCACGAATCCGAATGTTCCGTTCCGAAATAATCCTCCGTGATGTCCGAAAGGTACGTACTATGACTCCGTCCGATTTCATTGATTTGATTTGACGGTTTATTTGATATGCCTCATCGAGTCTGCGGAAATATATATGTTATTTTTATTGCATTAGTTTCTCACTACTCCACTCGTGGATGCCTCAATGTTTCCCCACTGAGCCCGGGCCAGGATATGTTCTCAAGCGCTTTCCTCTGCATTGTTCGCCGTGCCTCGATGTGAGGGGGCAGGTATGACATGTACATGGGTCCGAAGTATGATGTGCCATGTACATATATTCTGATATTTGATCTGATTATGTGATGTGATGTGGCCACTTGGTATGTTATGATCTGTTTGGAGATATTCCCTACTCTGAAGTATGATGTGTTTTGGCGCGGGACAGAAGGGAGCGCCTCTGTTCTGTTCACCGAGTCCCATAGCGGGGCCGGATTTGCATATGTTTTCTGCATGCATTACGTATGATTTCTGACATGTAGTTTGAATACCTATGCATCTCGACTGTTTTCTGTACACTCTGTTTTGATTTTAAGTTTATTTATTACACTTTCCGCTTTACATATTCAGTACATTTTTCGTACTGACCCCCTTTCTTCGGGGGCTGCGTTTCGTGCCGCAGGTACAGACGACTGATTTGTGGATCCGTTGCTTAGGTTATCTGCTCAGCTGTTGAAGTGCTCCTTTGTCCGGAGCCCATATTTTGATATGAAATTTTCGGCTGCATATGTACGTATTTATTCTGGGTACGGCGGGGCCCTGTCCCGTCATATGATTATGTTTTTGGTTCTGTAGAGGTCTGTAGACATGTGGTGTGGGTTCTGTATACGTTTTGTGAGCTTTGCGTACGTTCTAGGTTTATGTAATTTTGTGACGGCCTTATCGGCCTTCGTGCGGCATGCCCACCTGTCCTTGTTAAATTATTATTTCTGTTTATTACTAATATTTTGCTAATTTAGGTTAAGGTACGTACGAGTGCCCAACTAGGGCACGTGTCGCGGCCTACGGAGTCGGGTCGTGACAGACATGCTCGGCCATCTAGGCACGGTGGAATCGTATGCAGCCCACCTTAGCGGTGACATGCCCGACCCTATAGGCTCAGTGTAATCATATCATCATATACTCATCTTAACTTATCTTCATCATACGTTCGTCATAAATCATGCATTAAAACTTTAAGATAATCTATCACTATATCGGGGTGACATAAGGTCGAGCACCCCTAATTACATTATGGAGTGATCCTATTCACCATACCTCACCTTGAAGGGACTAGCATTGTAAGGTGAGTCTAACACAATGAACAACATCAATGGATCGTAGTTAGGGTCATTAGCTTTGTAGGAACATCATGTCGTGGACCTTAGAATTCTCTAGACTCAAACTCATCATCATCATTATCATACTCGTAGCATATCTTTTGCCTTTATCTATGAAGCCCCTAACGAACATAGACTCATAATTTTCCGGAATGTAAGAAAAGTCATGGAAAAGTCTGAGAATTCATGCCAGGGAGTCATGCCTTAGAAAGAACGGACTAGCCTTACATACCTTTTCGTTTAGCTATTCTATCGCTTGAACGTTCCTCTTTAATGCTCACGTTTCTACCTTCAACAGAGTTTGTACTAACATTAGATAATCGATAGCTTGGCATACTTGACTGAAGCTAGAGAAAATAAGACATCATTTCCTTTGTTTATACAACTTTCTCCATATCATATATCAACTCCCAAACATCTATAATAACATTCACAACATCATAAGCATTAATCTTTATTCACCTACATTATCCATATTTCCCAATTTCACTTCAAACCATCCATAACTATAGTCATAGTACACTACTACATTCACTCATATGTAATGTCTACCCCATGTTCTTAATGTCATTTATAACATAATTATAATCACAACATATCAAAAATCATGACTCATTCCAAGCTACTACTCAAAATGCCACTATTCTTGCATTCATGACCCATTTTCTACTTCTTTTATAATCCAAGTCTTTTAACCTGTCAATACTTTAAACAACATGGGATGATCATAAAACTTATAACATGGGATGATCATAAAACTTACCTTTGATAGTATGGGAATGAGCTTTGAGGGGAAATACTTCACTTAAGCAAAACCCTAGTTTCACTCCCAAAGGGATTTCTTATCCACAATGAACTCTAGCGAACTTTTTGCACTTAATTCCCTTGGTTTGATGAAGTTGATTTTTGATTTGCCTTGAATTGGTGTTGATGAAATATTTAGAACACTCTAGAAGCCTTGAGAGAGATGGAGAAGTGGAAAGAATGAGAAAATGAAAGTGGGAACACATATTTATACTTGCACTTAATCAGCCCGTCGGGTATTATACGGACCACTTATACGGTCCGTATAACATTGTACGGTCCGTATAAGTGTCCGTGGTTCACCATCAGAGAAAACATTTCTTCTGTTGGGTTATACGGCCCCTTATACGGACCGTATAATGTTATACGGACCGCATAAGTTGGTCGTATAACTCCATTTCCCTGAAACTATTTTCGTCGTTCGTTTGATTTCCAATCCTTATGGAACATTCTTGACACTTGTTTAACACTTCATTACCAATCTAAGGAGCGTTATAACTCTTTTTTAAGACACTGTTAAGTCAACATTAGCTCGGTACTTTATGAAACCCTTCCAAAACACGACATAGGCTTTGCCTTCCATAAAGAACTTTCTCCTCTTACTTCCAACGTCTTTGGAATCTTAATTAGAATCGTTAAATAACCTTTCTTACTTATAGAAACATCACATACTTCTTACCCTGCGTTAGTCTATTTACTATGCAACGACATGGAATTTTTTGAGGTGTAACAAGAATGATGTACGTTACTAAAAGAGCCAGATATCGACAAAGGCCTTTTTATCGTATAAAATATATTGGCAAGGATGTTGTACGGAGGTACGAGTATAAGGATATATGAATATAAGACAAAGGTAGGACTAAGGTACAGAAAAATTCTCTTTCAAAAGCACTCTTGTCACAAGATTATTGAGTTAGTAATACAATGCTAAATAGCTAATGAAGGATGTGAATGATGATTTGAAGGAATTGGTTATATGATGGTAGATGAATGAATTTGAAGTCGCGAGTTGATATACAATGTGCTCTTCATTAATATGATGAATTTTTAGTTTAAAGGAGGCTTGTCTAAAGACCGAGTGCTTATGTAGCGAAGAAAAGGAGGAATATTAACAATCAGGGTAGATTTTGAGAATAAAATTTGTGCTAGATACCATCATGATGATGAAATGGGAAAGTGAGTAATAGGAGAAAGGTGATTTTGGAAGAACAGTAAAGAAACTATGAAGATCCTTTTGAGGAAAGATTAGGCCCATCCAGGACCAGTACGTTTATGGGAATATGTGACTTGTTACAAATATGTCCAACTGACTAGATAAAGTCAAACAATGAATAGTCACAACTAAGATTAGTTGCGGATTCACTGAGAGTATGTAATTGCAAGAAAGGGGAGAACTAATGGGATGTTAAATATAGAATAATGGGCTGACACCCTAAAGGGGGAAGATGAGACAAGCAAGTATTGAATCAGAAGTAAGCCTTGTTAAAAGATGGAAATATGATAATAAAGGAATTGGAAACTACCTCAAAGGGATATTATACTAGCGGGCTGATAAGATGTGAGGACGATTTGATGATAAGCATAACCAGTCAGTCATGTGCATGACTAAGTAAAGATTGAAAGGGAGTACACTAAGGAGGAAATTACTCAGAATTTCAAGATAAGAGTGTAATAGGAAGTTCAGAAATGAAGAAGCAGAGAAGGATTGAGTATGATGGTATTCGAAGTATATAGTAGACTAAGATAAAAGTTAAGTAAAATAGCCACCGCGAGCTAGTTGTGTGGATACAAAGTTCCAGTATCACAAAACAGTTAGGAAAGCATTGTACAGGGAAGCCTTAAAGGCAAAAGTATTCGAGCCAGAATCTAGTAACATCTTGTCGATGGAAAGAAATAGAGTTATCAGTTGAGAAGGACTAAAATGAAAATTAACTATTTGGAGGAAGATGATTATTTGATGATACAAATGTGTATGATGATGATATGAGAATTCCAGGCATAGAATATTCAGGAAACGATCAGCATGGAATTATTCGATTATCTAGTAGCTTTGGTTACCCGATTAAGATGTTCAGTTCTCTACTAGCACATGAGGATCAGTATATATAGAGAAACCTAAAGAATATAGATTACTCCAGTATTCTTTCCCACCTTGAGATAAGTGGGTAAGTAGAGCACACTTTTCTGACGTCCAAGGATATGTCATGAGCATGTATATTAGAACCTTGAAGAAAATTAGGATGATCAGTTAGTATAGATTGAATTTTCATATGGTATTAGTCATCATTCCAATATCCATATGGCTCATATGAACCTCTATAAGAATGGGGGAATGTCAGATTGTTTGAAATTTGGAATCTCATCCTGAAGAAATTTACGAAAAGTAATAAGGAAGGTAAGTATGACCCTTGGATATCTTAGACTTCTCAAGATGATGGTCAAAGGACCTACTAGATTTACCCTCAAAATTGAAATATGTATATTCAATCTTTTACACGTCTATGCTTCGCAAGTGTATTGAGAAATCCCCTATAGTTATACCAATTGATGATATTTGGGGTACTAAACAATTATCGTATGAGGAAGTCCCTACTAACCTCTCAGATCGCCAAATTTCTTGGATTGTCGACTAAAAAAAACCCAGAGATGTAGCCTTGGTAATAGTACTGTGAAAAAAATGTGAAGATAGAAGAGATGACTTGAGAAGTTAAGAAAGATATGAGATCCAAATATCCGCATTTGTCTCCATTACTAAAGGAGATCTAGGTTGAGACATTATAACCTTCAGGTTGGTAGTACTAAAGCTACAGAAGAAGCTCTACCAAAACTTCCATAAGATCTCTGAGAGTTTAACATTCGAGGACGAATGTTTTTAAAGGGGGGGAGAATGTTTCATCTCGAAATTTTTCGAGTCGTTTGCGTCGTGAGTAAGATAACGTAATCTTGGAGAGGTCTTGAAACCCTTATAAGGTTAAGTAATACTCTTAACAAGTGTTAAGCAAGTATCTAAAGGTTCTAGGATCAAGCAAATCGAAGAAAATAAGTTTGTCGAAAATTTGAAAAAATTTGGCAAAATTTTGGGTCAACTTTAGAGAAGTATATCTCCTAGTATATCAGAGATGGAACAAAAGACTAAATTGAAGTTCATTGAGTCTAGTTTCCAACGCAACAAACCGCTCATCAATATGACATCGGAGTAGAGAGTTATGGACGTTACAAGTTAGGCCGGCGGAGCAGAGGCGCGCGCAGCTACAGTGTGCGAACATTCTAGGTCGGTGGAACCGACCTTGGCAAGTATAAAAGGACCCTTTTGGTCATTTTTTTTTTGGGTCATTTTTCCAACTCTAGACCATTCCACAACATACATGCATGTTCCTACAAGTCCATATGCAAATTTTGGTCATAAAGTGTTAAAGTTAGCCATCAACGAGGCTCGGGAAGTGTATAGGATTTTGTAGCTCTTGTTCTAAACATCAAATCTTGATGGAATGAAGGAATCTATGGAAGATAAATAAGATTTCAATCTCTTCCATCTTTGATTGAGGTAAGGATACTCTCTATTTTTGATATAATGAATGGTATTATGGAGATTTAGTTGTTAAGGCTTTGTAAAGGCTAGTGATTGGCTGAGACATTGGGAAAACATCGTGTGGGATGTTTTATGGAGTATTTTGGTATTGATGATGATATTGTTGATGTTAGTGTTGTTTTTATTATTGTTGGTTGTTGGTATTGTGATTTCGGGCTAGGGATATAAATAGGGGAGATGCTACCCGATTTTCGGCAGATTCTAAAAGGATTTAATTTGAAGGCTTAAGATAAGCGTATGACGATAAGCTTAACAATAGTATTAATTCTCTTGAATGTAGATCTACGATCTTGGGAGGATAAGCGTTAAGTCGTAGGAGACCAAAAAGGTATGTTAAGGCTAATCTCTTTCTTTCTTAAGGCATGATTCTTTTCTTATGAATCCACGCATGCTTTCCATAACATCCTTATTCCCAAAAAGCTAAAAGTTCATGATTCTCAAAGTTCTTGTGATGCTTAAGATAGATGTTTGCTATGATGATAACGATGATAATGATGATTCCATTTCTAGAGATCCCAAAGCTTATGGTCTTGATGCTATTATGAGATTATTGAGCTTATTTCATGATTTTCTTGATTTTATACATTGTTGTTGATCTGACCTTATGTTACTTGTCCCTTCAAGGTAAGATGTAGCGATGATGATTGCTCCATAATATAATCGAAGGTTACCGACCTTACGTCACTCCGATAAAGTAATAACTTTTATTTGGGCTCTCATGCATGCTATTTATATTATATATGTACATATGAAATGAGAAAAGATGACGGCATTATATACGCGTATATTATATGTATATGGGGTATGGGAAAAGGGTGATGGCGTTATATACGCATAACCACCTAATCAGTTGGCATACTATGATATCATCCCGAGCACAGAATGCCCGGACGCGGGATATATGGGTATATAATGATGATATAATATATTTATGGATCGGGCTGCACGTTCCGCAGCACTATTATGTAATATATGTATGAGAAATATTTTTGTGAAAAGGCTAAGCATGCATGGTATCCGCCTAAGAGGTATTCAGATGTATAGGTTATCTCTTTATTTCATGTTATGTTCCCTATCTCTTATTATATTACTATTCATGCCTTACATACTCAGTACATCGCTCGTACTGACGTCCTTTCTTGTAGACGCTGCGTTCATGCCCGCAGGAAAGTAGGGTGACGGATCTGATCCTTAGGAGCTTCATCAACGGAGTCTCAGGAGAGCTTCATTTGTTTCGGAGCTGCAGTTTATTGGTATTACTCGTTGTTTATATACTTGGGCATGGCGGAGTTCTTCCCCTTCTTCATGGATTCCTGTATTCTATATAGAGGCTCATATACAGATGTGTTTAGCTAGAAGTCCCATATCGTAATCAGTTCATATTGTTGTATTATATTTTGGCAGCCTTGTTGGCTTATGTTTATGGGCATAATTATTGATGATTATATAGCGATGTGTCGTTATCGTGTGATATATGCCCTTACAGATTATGACGCCCATGAGCTAGCTTTGTGGCCCACCTAGAAATAAGTATGAGATGTATGTTCAGTGGTGCTCGGTAGGTTAGCTCCGGGTACCCGTCATGGCCCTCCGGTTGGGGTCGTGACAGATTGTGTGAACCAAGTACAAAAAGCATATATGGCCATTAATGCACAAGTACTATCAGAAATGGAAATCCCTGAAAATTACATCGAATCACTCCCCAAGGTAAGGAAATCTCATACTTATGAAGAAACAACTTACAGGTAAATTAGATTTTTCAAGACTAATTTCTATGATTCTATTATTCTGCTTGGTGTTAGCATGGTAGATCAAGTCTTGGTGATTCAATTTACAAGAGCATCACAATTGAGTTCTTTGATTTCAACCATGGACCTATCATCAGACCACAAAGTTCTTGACCTTAAGAATAAAATTGAAGCATCTATTGTCATTTGGAAAAGGAAAATGCACCATAAAGATGGAAAATCTTCCTGGTGTTCAGCTATGAGTTTGAAAAAAAGGAAGCTCTTTGCAGAGAGAGTAGAAACAATCTTACTCCTACTAAAACAGAGTTGTCCTAGAATCCCTCAATCTTCTCTCGAGATCAGTAAAATCCAATATAACAGAGTAAGGACAACAATTGCTGGAATAACTTTTTTGTTTTTCTTTTTTGAACAAGCCACCACCAATGCATATACTACACGTTCGTAAACTTTTTCTTTTTTCTTTCAGGATGTTGGACAGTCTATTCTAGTGAGCTACTCAAGGGTGCTAGAAAGCCTAGTAAACACAGTTTTATGCCGTATGAAGATGTCCTATATGCTGATTCTCTCACGCAAGATCCATCTCTTGCAATTGCAAAGTGGAACCATTCAGCTGATTTTTGTGATCTACCACCATTATGTGGTTTGTCAAGTCCCATGGTAGAGGCAAAGAGGTTAAGTTCGGCAGAGAGATTAAGTTCGGCGGAGAGATTAAGTTCAGCAGCAGATACACCCTCATCAATGACCTTATCTGATTTCATGAGTTGGGATCTTGACCGAGGAGAGACAGACATAAAAAAGAATATATCTACAAGTAACTTAGAGGCTTATTTCAAAGATGCCACAGAAAAATCCTTGGCAAAACTAGCTAATATTACCCCCAAGAAGTTTTCCTACATTGATAAGATTGAATGTGGCGTAAGAAGTCCCACTGCTCGGCATTAACAGAATTAGGAAAGGAAAAAGTGAAAAGAGAATAATGAGAACATAGCTAGGGTAGCTAGAGGACAAAAATTATAAGAAATATATGATTGAGAACTTTTTATGTATTGTGTAAATACTCGGACCCTTGGAAGGAATCAAATTTGGTTAGTGTCCAGTGAGTGTGTAACTGCTCTTCCTTCCAGTGGATAGAGAAGTTCAATATTTTATACTTTGTTTCATTCATTTAAGTGCATTTCGTATAGCATTTAGTCTTTAGCTTCTGGATAATATCCCCAACGAAACCACTCAATTTGCATTCTGTGATCTTGAGCTAAGTTGCTAGGACTCGGGTATGGGTATCTGATATGGGTGCGGATTTAGAAGTCGGATCCTTCATGATCTAAATTTTAAAATTCGGGGGTATGGATCTAGGTACGAATCCAAATACGGAGATTCAGCTAAAAAATATTTAAATATCTAAAAATAATCTAAATATCTAAAATAAAGTTATATGTCTAAATTATGAGACATTATGTGGAAAACTTATAAGATAATCTGAGTAGAAAATAATGATCAAGAGGAGAAGTACAGAAGGCGGTATAAGGAATAGGACTGATTTAGAAATATACAAGATATTCCATTTTCTTTAATTTCACCTTGGCTTTTGTTTTGATTACCGAAATCATTGTATCTATCCCGAATTTTTCTATCGATTGTCGTCAAAGTATCCAAAATGGGTTGACCATATCCAGTATAGATCCCACACCCATACACACATCCATGTCTTGTCGACGCGGATGCAGCACCGAATGTGAAGAGGCCGAGAAACGTAGATCTTGACCTACTCAATATACTAAAATGTCAATGTAATATAATAACTCATCTCATTCAAGATCCTTTAATCAAACACATGATCCAATATGAAGTTAATAGTTGCCAACCCCCGAACCTAGGCCTGAGCGAACCGGCACACAGTGTCTGAACTTGACCGAGCGAACCACATGCATGACTTGACATAACGTGAAACATACACATTTGTGTAATATAAATCGTAAATATGTTTTAAATACTGAAGGTAAAAATCATGAATAGTTTAAATGCGGAAAATCTGATTAAGTTTCATAATGAAAATACTAGAAGTAGTTTCAAACATAAATGTGTGTAGCCACCATGGCTAAATAATAACTGAACATCTGACATGACATGCTAGTCTACAAAGCCTCTGACATCAACATGAATACTAACTGGTTACCAGGACAAGGCTTCGGCATAACTCAACTACCTAACATGACATGACATGAAATAAAAAGATAACACCCCGAATGAAGTCGGGCACACCAACAGCTGATACGAACTGAATCATAGCGAGAAGTCATGTCACCCTGTATATTTGTACCTGTATCATAAAATGGAAGCCCCGGCAAAAGGGACGTGAGTACTGTGTAATAGTACTCGTATGTAAAGGAACTGAATGAAAGAATAGTAAATGGGCAGCCCAAAGTAATAACATGAGTCATAAGGTAATACTGAACAGAAACTGAAACTAAACATGAACATGAACATGATCTGACATGAGTATAATAACATGATTAAATCATTAAATGTATCTATATGTGGCAGAGCATTAGTAAATCGACATGTAAACCACCACATGAGCACATGGCGTTTGGTCTCTAATTCGACTAGCTGAGCAATCTCATACCTTGTCGAGGTATCAGACATGAACATGACATGACTAGATTCATAATATAATCCGCAATAGGTAACATGAACGAATTGCCCGAACCAACGCAACAGCTCTTATCCTACGCTAGCATACGTAGTTTCAGGTTTTAACCTTCGCGGTAATCTCTAAAACTACCAAAACATTAACATGAATATAGGTAGCCTAAAGGCCCATGGTTTTCATAACATAACTTGTATCATAGCTTTATCATGTATTCGTAGATAATATAGTTTTCAAAAGACATGCAATCATGGATAATTCATGGCATGAAGCAATAGTAGTTCATACACATTTCGTGTTCGTGGTTGAAACTCATGGAAATCAAAGTATGAGCGTTCATGGATTATGTAGTGAATTCATGATATTCAGGATGATACACATGAATAAAATACGAAGTTTCATTAATTAAAGTATAAGAACATTCAAACTTTTCATGAAACTAGGGCATAATACTAATAAGGATGAGAAATTCATGGAAAACATGAACGAACGTGGTGTGGGGAAGAACATGTTATACCTCGCATTTTGTACATTTGGATATTCCGAGTTGATGGCGAGAAGTTGAGGATAAGGTTATAACTTTATCTTTTAGAATGTACAAGTTGAGTATTCATCTTTTATTGGTATGAAGAATTAAGGGTAAATTTGGAATAGGGAAAAATTGGAGGCTAAGAGTTGGGGAAAATAATTTCATGAAATGGCCAAAAGGCCAAGGTGGCCGTGGACCCCACCTATATTTTGGCCACTTGCTTTAAGCCAAAAAAGGAGACATGTGTTCATTATATTGTGAGAGATATATATATAGGTCAAGGGATGACCAAGTCAATAATTAGTCATCTTTTATGACTAAAGGAAATTTCTAGAAAATGGAAGAAAATTGGAGAAAAATTGGAAGAATATAGAGTGCACATGACCAACCATGTGCCATGGATGTATATATATATATAAGTGTGAGGCTAAAATAAGACACAACTCATCATTTAAACTTGGGAAAATTCAAGAAAGATGGATAAAAAGAAAGGGAGAGAGACAATCGGCCAAGGCTGGCCGAAAATGGTGTCTCCCATTTTGATCATGAAAAAAATTATTTCTTCATGATTTCCTACTAATTAGAAGGTTCTCGTTAACGTGGAGTAGTCGTTGGAGCAATTAATTTGTTCGTTGTTGCCATGGACACACCTAGCCGTGGAGAAGTTGGTTGGAAGAGGTAAGGTTTAATCTTTATTTTCATGTGTTATGCATGGTTTGTGGATGTTGTGGAGTGTGGAAAGTATGGTGTGTTGAAGTGTAGCCGTGTGCATGTTGTTGGTGAAGGTATGATGAACAAATTCTATTTAATGTTTGGTTGATGTTGTTATGGATGGTTTGCATATGTTTGGCATGTAGAAATGAATGGAATTCATGGAATTATTTAGATTGAAACTTGGCCGTGTAGGGGCTGTTTTTGGTAGAACACAATGAACTCATTTTATGTAGTATTTTGGTTGTTGATTGTTGTAGATTATGTGATGAAAATGAAGGTTTAATGATTTAAATGGAGTTGTAAATTGTTGTGGGCTGTTTTGGAGATCAATATGATTTTAATATGGTTTCATATATTGATGAAAATGATGATTGTTAACATGCGGAATGTTGACATGGTTTATGAGTTTGGAAGACGAAAATGTGTTATAGATGTCCTTAATGTAGTGGGGAGTTTTCGGGTGGAATGGCCTATTGGTTGGGTTGTTTGAATATCGTATGGATTGCTTGGAATGTTCTTAAATCGCGTTCGAATGGTCTCGGATTAATACTTGAACGTATGATCAATGATGTTGGTTTGAAGGCATGTAGTTTATTTGAATGTGAATGGAATGTTGATGAGTTATGTATAGAAGAATTGCTAATGCTAGAATGCGTTTTGAATTAATTATGGATGTTGTTTATATGATTGTTGGTATTGTGTTGAAGATTTGGCCGAGTTGAATTCTCGGGGTTGGTGAATATATAGGGGAAATGCTGCCGAAATTTTTGTAGATAAAGTGATGGCTTGGAATTGGGTTCTTTAATGCTTATGGCTAATGTTGGGTGTCCAATGACATTATTATAGATCGTGAGAAGCCGAGGCGTAAGTTTGGATTAGCTTAGAGGGCGGCCAAGGTATGTAAAGCTTGACCCTCCTTTCTTTGGCATGTCTTAGTACATGTAGGCTATGATATGATCCCGAGGTAACTCTACTCCTACGATCCGAGCACGTCTATGAGTCTTAGTTGCTTCTTGATATCCGTATTCGTAATATGGTTAAATTGTGGTCCTTATGCCTTTTGTATGATTATATATGAACATGCACGTAAAGATTTTGTTCGTAAAAGGGACGGTAACTACGAACGTCCGTAACTTCCATAGGAAGGCTCGGATCGCTTCGATATGTCGTAGGAGGTTTTGTAGTGTATGATGATCTTAACCTCCACGGGCGGGCCCGGATTGGTTAGGTACTTGTCCGTGGGCCCGCAAGACGTTCCTTTGTATAGTTCTAGCGGCTTGTTAAAAGAACTTAATACGGTTAATAACCGACTTCCGAATATGATTACTCACATATCGTTAAGTACGAAATGAGAAATCGTATGTATATGATGTTGATCCGTAACTATGATGGCTAAAGTTTTATTTGACAAGTCGAGTAACATTCGAAAGAAACTGGATTTGACTATAACTATTGGCTTGGTTTTTAAATGATAGTCTGTTTTGATTGTTTTATGGAATCTGTGTAAATGTACGAAATGAGAATTCGTATGCATATGATTTGGATACGTAACTATGATAGATAGAGTTTTATTTGATATGTTACCAAGTAATATCCGGAAGATATTTGAATTGACTAATGCCATTGGCTTGTAATGATAATTTGTTTGATTATCTCGTTAAGTACGTATAAATGTTGTGAGTTGCATATAGATCCCACGATTACGCTCGTGCATATTATTGTTACTTCCTTCGCCGAGTCCCGGGCCGGTTTTATCGTGCGCACAATCCGAAGTATGATGAGCTTCCGAAGTATGATGAGCGTCTGACATGATATGATATGTTTTCGAAGTATGATGAGTTTCTGATATATGATATGATACGAAGTATGATGAGCTTCTGATATGATATGATATGATATGATGTTATGATGTGTGACGGAGATACGGAGATATGAAAACTTTCGAAGTATGATGAGTTGTGGCGCCCAAGGCAGGAGGGGCGACCACGTTCCGTCCGCCGGGTCCTATTACGGACCGCATAGGGTATGTGATATGATAATCGATGATCGATGACATGATGATTTGATAATGTGATGATTTAATAAATGATTTAATAAACGGCAATATGATGATCTGTTTAACGGATGATATGATAATATGATGATTACATCGATGTGATGATATGATAATCGATGATCACATTTTACGCCGAGTCCCTCACTGGAGGGCCGGGACACGTTACGTGTTATATATATACGTATTCAGAAATATGATCTGTTAGTTTCGGAGCCGGTGGTGGGGCAAACCCAATGGTGGGGCAAACCCAGTGGCGAGGCAAAATTTCGCACTGGTTTAGGCGAATCCCACATTGGTTTAGGCGAATCCCACATCGGTTAATGTCAGCTACTATGATATGTTCTATTTTACATACATATGAGATAGAAATGTTTTTTTTTTCAAAAGAAAGCTAAGTATTTTGAGCATTCGATTATTATATAAATATTACAGCGTACCTCTTATGCACCATTTGTATTACGGATGCATGTACTTCGATATTCGACTATTATGCACATTTTACGTACTCCTCATTTCGGTTATGATCTCGTTTCTGTATTCCATGCTTTACATACTCGGTACATACCCCGTGCGACCCCGCTCTTCGGGGGGCACGTTTCGTACCGCGCGGTACACCCGGACGATTTGAAGACATTAGTAGAAGATGTTCCGGCGGGATTGGCGAGCTCCATTTCCTCGAATCGCGAGTCAGAATGTTTATGTTATGAAAGTTGGTTCTATGTTAGAGACTTTGCAGACAGAGTCATGTGTATAGTGTGTCAGTTATGTAAGCGGCTCTATAAGCCGATGTACTGTTATGCATTATATTATAGATTTTTATTTGGTTTGAGAAAGACGGAAAGGCATGTTTGTTTTCCAAAAAAAAAAAAGTTTAATTACATATTTGTGTTATGGCTAAGGGCCCAGTACGATTACGAGTATTACGAGAGTCAGCGGGTTCGCTCGGCCCTAGGTAAGGGTCGGGTGCCCATCACACCCTATCGGATTAAGGGTGTGACAAATTGGTATCAGAGCGGTTCGTCCTAGGGGTTGTCTGCAAAGTCGTGTCCGGTAGAGTCCTGTTTATGGTGTGAAGCCGGCCACACTTATAAACAGGAGGCTACGGGGCATCTAGGGTGGTTACTCTTCTTTCACTTCTTAGATCGTGCCATAGAGCCAAGTCATAGGAAATGAGATTTCCGGTACTAACTTTTGATTTTAGCAGAAGAACGACACTGATCGAAGAAGGCGATTGATGATGGAAGTTACAAAGCACGCAGGTAAGTAAAGGTACGAAAGATATATGTTGAGTAAGGTATTGGCGCATGATTGAAATGTGGAGTTGAAAAAAAAAAGGAAATGAAAAGGAAAGTAAGCAAGAAAGGGTAACACGTGCAGTCGTGTTGAGCATATGAGGTAAGTCCATTATTTTGAACTTTATGAATATTGAGAGCCCTGTGCGAAAATTTTGTGATACGATACGATATGATATGATGTATGTATGGGATGATGGCCCTGTGAGGCACTGTTGGTATTTCCTGCGTGTAGGTTTTGGGATAGTAAGGAATACAGAGGAAACTCTGCCAAATTTTTTCTAGAAATGGTACGAAAATGAGAAGTAAGTCTGGAATATGTTTTGAAAGAGTCGTGTTAATAGTAACAATGGGAGTCGACTGAGCTACGAGTATGGCTGCCCTCTAGGAATAAGTTAACCAAGGAGTTGGTGATAATAGTAAATAGGAGGCCGATGAGGATATGGTAATAAGGAATTTGGAACGGATTGGTGATGTTAAGAGATGACTTGTGACATTAAGAGATGACTTTGAAAGGACTGGTAGGTTTGGATAAAGTGATATGATTAAGACAAGGGTACGGAGGAAAAAGAATTGTGACGAATAGGAACGTACTGATAAGACAGCCGATGAGATGTGTCGTGAGGACATTTTGGGATATGTTAAGATTTCGACCTACTCCAGATTATGTGATGAAGGTTATGCGGTGAGGCGGACGCGATCATACCAGCATTAACGCACCCGATTTTGTTAGAATTTCAAGGTTAAGCGTGCTGGAGTGAGAGAAATTTTGGGATGGGTGACCCCCCTGGGAAGTTTTCTGAAAATCTTACAAACTCAAACGTACGAAGCAAATGAGAAACTGGAGTAGTCTAAGAAAAATTAGAGTATGCGGAGTGGCCAGGAATCTTAAGAGGACACGTAAAACAGGGCGGATCAGGTCGGTAAGGAGAAGGAGTTAACGGAAAGAGGAAATAAGAAGGAAGTGGGACAACAGTGTAGTAATAGGATATGACGTGTGCAACTAAGGACACGAGTACCATAAATGACGGGGATTGTGAGAGCTCAAGTTATAGAAAGATGGGAAACGAAGGTAGAAGCGAATGTTAGAAAATGGATGATACGGATGAATGCGAGTGAATAGAGTACGTTTTGAAAATGAGAGAAGGACTATGTAGGAGAAGTGTGTTACGAGAGTGACACAAAGGTAGCATAAGATCCCTCGTGTGCAGACTAAGGGATAGGCATAAGCGGGAGAAATGATAAGGGGATATCAAGGGAAATACCCGAGATAAGTTGAGATAAAGATAACATTTCAAGAGGACTCTGGACGCTTACCGTCGGAATAAAAGTGCTGTCTAATTGAGATTGGAAATAAGGACATGAGGTGAAGTATAAACGGATAATGGTATAGGTACACCCCTAAAGGGGGGAAGCAGGTGAGAGAAATGTAAGGATGAGATAGAAACAGTTGACACGGTAGTGTGTTTGATATGGACGCCTGGGCTACAAATGAGACCCCCCCCCCCCTTATGGAAACAAGTTAGTAAGGTCGGAAAACTAGTAATAAGCAGATAAAGGCCAGGATGGTGTTGAAGCAGTGTGTGAAGTTTTGCGGAAACCCTGAATGACACGACGCCTGAAAGTGGATGGGTATGAAGAAAAAGAGTATGACAAGAGAATGGTATTGGACAGCTTAAGAGATAGTATGGAGGATGGCAATAGCTATGAAAAGGGAGCTCCCCCAAGGTGCTTATGAGACCCCGTAAGACTAGTTGAACATTCGAGGACGAATGTCCTAAAGGGGGGAAGGATGTTATACCTCGCATTTTGTACATTTGGATATTCCGAGTTGATGGCGGGAAGTTGAGGATAAGGTTATAATTTTTTTTTAGAATGTACAAGTTGAGTATTCATCTTTTATTGGTATGAAGAATTAAGGGTAAATTTGGAATAGGGAAAAATTGGATGCTAAGAGTTGGGGAAAATAATTTCATGAAATGGCCAAAAGGCCAAGGTGGCCGTGGACCCCACCTATATTTTGGCCACTTGCTTTAAGCCAAAAAAGGAGACATGTGTTCATTATATTGTGAGAGATATATATATAGGTCAAGGGATGACCAAGTCAATAATTAGTCATCTTTTATGACTAAAGGAAATTTCTAGAAAATGGAAGAAAATTGGAGAAAAATTGGAAGAAAATAGAGTGCACATGACCAACCATGTGCCATGGATGTATATATATATATAAGTGTGAGGCTAAAATAAGACACAACTCATCATTTAAACTTGGGAAAATTCAAGAAAGATGGAGAAAAAAAAAAGGAGAGAGACAATCGGCCAAGGCTGGCCTAAAATGGTGTCTCCCATTTTGATCATGAAAAAAATTATTTCTTCATGCTTTCCAACTAATTAGAAGGTCCTCGTTAACGTGGAGTAGTCGTTGGAGCAATTAATTTATTCGTTGTTGCCATGGACACACCTAGCCGTGGAGAAGTTGGTTGGAAGAGGTAAGGTTTAATCTTTATTTTCATGTGTTATGCATGGTTTGTGGATGTTGTGGAGTGTGGAAAGTATGGTGTGTTGAAGTGTAGCCGTGTGCATGTTGTTGGTGAAGGTATGATGAACAAATTCTATTTAATGTTTGGTTGATGTTGTTATGGATGGTTTGCATATGTTTGTGTTACACCTCGCATTTTGTGCGTATTCGGAAAAATCGGAAATAAGTCGGGATGGTAGGAATTAAGGTTCTAATTGGATTCTACTTAGTGTGCATGTGATGTTTTGGGGATATTGACGTGGAAATATTGGAAAAGTCTAAGGGCAAAATCAAAAATTGAAAAAAATGGTTTCATGAATTACCAAAGTATGGGCTAAGGAAATTGGGCTTGGAAAATTGAAAAAAATAAAAAAGCAACTTGGCCCAACCCATAGGGTGGCCGGCCATGCTTGGAAATTTAAAGAAAAAAATGATCCAAGCCCAAGTTAATTAGTCATGTGACTTGGTCTATAGAACTTATTTAAAGGAGCAAGAATCATTAGCTCTCTAGAAAGACAAAAGAAGAGAAAACAAGAGAAAAACTTCAACATAAAGGCCATTCGGCCAAGTTGGAGGAAAACCAACCCTCAAAAATTTTGATTCAAAAATTATTTTCTTGTTGAATTCCTACTAATTCAAGGCCCCTTAACAACTTGGTGGAATTGTTTTGGAAGATTGAGCATTGGTTTCATCAATCTCACACTTTGGACAAGTGAAGAAACTTGAAGAGGAAGGTAAGAATTCATCCCTTCTAATTGTGTTATTAAGGTTTGTTTGCGTAGTAGTATATGTAAATGAGTAGAAATTATGAGAATATGGAAGTTTGCATGGTGAATGTGAATGTATGCATGTGGCCGAATACATGTAGTGTAGTTATGTTGAATCTTGTGTTGTATTATAGTTGTGGCTATTGTGGAATTTGTGTTGGAAGTGGAAGGTGGATGAAAATTTGATAAGATGGAAAATTGGCCTATGGCCGTGTGGTATATGGTAGGAGGAAACATGTTGAATTTATTTTGTTTAACATGTTAGTTGCGTCGTTGCGAGTCTTGTAATGTAAATGAAGGTAAAATGAGGTAAGATTGCATTGAAATGGGATGTAGGAGCCTATGTTGTTTAAGTAGGATTTTATGACCTTATGGAAACTAAGTTGTTAGAATGTGAATTATGATTATAGTTGATGGAACTAGAAGACAGAAACATGTTATGAATATGTATGTTAAAGATTAGAAGATTTGGATAAATTATGACTTTGGTGAAAAGTTGTATATTTTGTATATTTTGAGGATATATTGTAGAAATGTTATGAGATGCTTCCGAATGGCATTGTAATGATTTTGATTGGTAAAGAATGATGAGTATGATGGTATGGATTGGGACATGTGAAGTCGGAATGGAAGTTATTGTATTATGTTGGAAAGTGGGTTAATTGTATTATATTGTGTTTTGTTGTGATTGTTGATGTTCTTGTTGGGTTGTTGTTGATTGTTTTGAGCCGAGTTTAATTCTCGGGGTGTCGTATGTATAGGGGAGATGCTGCACAAATTTTTATAGAACAATATTGGCAAAGCTTGGAAATTTTAAGTCTCATGAATAGTAAGCGGTCAATGTGACCATTTGCAGATTTTGGCGAAACGAGATTTGAGTTTGGAAAGGCGTAAGCGCAAGTCATCCGTAAGGTATGTAAAGCTACCCCTATTCTTTCCTTGGCACGACATAGATGTACTAGGCTTGAATTCGGGCCTCGGGGATAACTCTACTCTCTCGGAATCCATCTAAAGTTGAATCTCTCTTTTACCTTCGGTAGAATTGAACTAGTTAGGTCCACAATTGACTAGAGGTGATCTACACCTCCAAAACTTGTGCAAATGATCCGATTATCTAAAAATCCTTGTAATGATATTATGAAGTTTAACATACGTGATTTACGTACGCCACCTCGTTTGACCGAGGTGGGCCCACTATTTTCGATTTTACCCTTTTGTGCTTATGATTTGTTTTGAATAGTATTTAAAGGAAACGTTTTGATTGCTCTATCTATTATTGAAATTTTTTTTTGAATATTCCGTTGAGTCCTATAAATTGTTTTGGATCTTGAAACGATCTCGAAGGGATTTATGCCTTTGTAACTCGTAATGACACCGTAATTCACTTAGTATGTCCGACGGTTTCATTGATTTGATTTGTCACTCGATATGCCTCGATTGAGTCGTGGAAATATGTATGTTATTTTTATTGCATTTAGTTTCTCACTACTCCACTCGTGGATGCCTCAATGCTTCCTTCACTGAGCCCGGGCCAGGATTTGTTATCAAGTGCATTCCACTGCATTTATTCGCCGTGCCTCGGTGTGAGGGGGCAGGTATGACATGTACATGGGTCCGAAGTATGATGTGCCATGGACATATATTCTGATATCTGATGATGTGATGTGATGTGGCCATTTGGGTATGTTGTGATGTGTTCGGAGATATTCCTACTCGAAGTATGATGTGTTATGGCGCGGAGACGGGCGCCCATTCCGTTCACCGAGTCCCGTAGCGGGGCCGGTTTGGCATATGTTTTCTGCATGCATTATTTATGACTTTTGATATGCATTTTTGATTTCCTATGCACCTTGTTCATTCTCCGCACACTCTGTTCGGATCTTTAATTTTATTTAGTACGGTCTACGCTTTTACATATTCGGTACATTTTCCGACCCCCTTTTCTTCGGGGCTGCGTTTCGTGCCACGCGGTACGGACGTTTGATTTGCTGATTATTTGCCTAGGTTATCTGCTCGGTTTGAAGTGCTCCTTTGTCCGGGAGCCCATATTTTGGTATAGACTTTTCTGTTGTTTATGTATTTATCTGTTCTGGGGTACGACGGGGCCCTGTCCCGTCATATGATTATGTTTTGTTCTGTAGAGGTCTGTAGACATGTGGTGTGGGTTCTGTAAATGCTCGTGAGTGTTGCGTACGATTATGGCTTATCTATGTGTTGTAACGGCCTTATCGGCCTTCGTGCGCTATATCTGCTTGACATGATTAAATTGTTATTTTCGCTTACTTTTAATATTTTGCTAAGTTAGGATAAGGTACGTATGAGTGCCCAACTAGGGTACGAGTCGCGGCCTACGGAGTTGGGTCGTGACAAAAGTGGTATCAGAGAGGTTAGGTCCTCGAAATGTCTACAGACCGTGTCTAGTAGAGTCCTGTTTATCGGTGTGTCGTGCACCACATCTATAAACAGGTGGCCATAGGGCATTTAGGATGTTACCCTTCTTTCTTGTCTTAGATCGTGCGGTAGAACCGTATTAATAGGATGATTCCCTCCTAACGAATCGAATTGTTGTATTTTCAGCTATGCCTCCGAGAAAAGCGACGGCAGCCCAGAAGGGCAAGTCCACAGCGCCCGGTGAGACTAGTCAGGCCCGCAGAGTCACTAGGGCCCGTGCTCGGCCCCGAGCGGAGCTGTGCCTCGACGACACCGGCTCGGCGACGCCACCGTGCCGAGAGGGGATTAGAGCCGCACCGGTTGCGGATCGAGAGCGGCTTCACCGCCGGTTTCGGGAGCCCCGGCCCGAGCCTCTAGCCCCACGGCCCGGGGGCGGAGGACGGAGCTATGCGAGAAGCGGTGCGGTTATTGACCGATGTGGGTGGCGGCTCGGGAGCAGCGGCGCGAGTTCGGGGGTGATCGAGCACGCGGGCCAAGATAGTTCGAGGGCCCGTGAGTTTTGACACCGTAATATGGAGTTCTTCGGGACAAAGCCTGAAGAAGACCCCCAGGAGTTTCTTAGGGAGATGCAGCGCACCCTACGGCTGATTAAGGCCTCTCCGACGGAGTCAGTTGAGTTGGCCTCATACAGATTGCATGAAGTCGCGGCCAATTGGTACGAGTCTTGGGAATTAGCTAGGGGTAGAGGAGCCCCTCCTGCTGTGTGGGATGAGTTCACGGAGGCTTTTCTGAGACATTTTCTACCACCAGAGCTACGGAGGGCAGATTAGACGATTTTTATCACTCGAGCGGCGAGGCCGCGGTGTCAGAGAGTATAGTTTGGAGTTTGACTCTTTGGCTCGGTATGCACCTACTTTGGTAGCCGATATGACCGACAGGATGCATCATTTCATTAGGGGTCTGGATAAGTACTTGATCGATAATTGCTTAGCCGTGGCTGCCCAGCCGGGTATGGACATTGCCCGCGTACAGGCGTACGCTCAGGGCATGGAAGAACGACATAAGGGGCGTCAGCCTGATGGGGATTACGACGAGAGCCAGCCCAAAAGGGCCAGATCGGCTGGATATTCTGGAGAGTTTCAGAGCGGACCGTCCCAGCGGCGGGGTACGTATATATATATTCTTCCCGGCCCGGACGAAGCACACACCCCGCAGGTTCTGGGCGGGAGATCAGATAATGTAGAGTATTCGGGAACGGGTCGGAGCTCCAGGCCGGCTGGTTCACTGTGGATGGAGGGTCTAGTCGACGCGACCACCCGGACCTCGGTGCTCGTATTGCGGGAGGCACCACCCCGGGAGAGTGCTATCGTGCTTTGCGTGCCTTTTGGGTGCGGGTCAAGGCCATACCGTGAGAGAGTGTCCGTACGGGGGCGGTCCGGTGGTATGGCTCGGCCTACGGGTCGGAAATCGTGGGTTCATCGTCTCCTTCGTAGCTAGGACGCCTGCGGAGCAAGATGTGCCGACGTCGGCGGGGCGGCAGAGGCCGTGGCGGAGTTTCCAGTTCTGGCGGTCCTTCGAACCGCATTTATGCTCTGACTGGTCGGCAAGACTCGGAGGCGCCATCAAATGCGGATGCCGGTACATTATCATTCCTTTCTCAAAATATATTTATATCGATCGGTTTAGATTCTATTTTGTGGTATATTTTCCTTTCCGAGCCGTTAATGGAATTGGGATAGGACCCATACTGATAGAACCCCTAGTTAAGTTGTATATGTAATGAAAAGGTGAATAGTGCCAACTTAGAAAGCTAATACGGAAAAGGTATAATCAGAAAAAAATGAAAGACCCTCCCTGAATCGAGTAGGACCCACTACAAAATTTTCCAAAAATTCGTTAACATTCCGACCTGCCCTAAATTACATGATAAGCTCGTACGGGGTAGTGGATGCGGTCATATCAGCGCGGACCCACCAAAATTTGTTAAAGTCTCGAGGTTAAGCGTGCTAAGGCCAAATAGGCCGGTAAAGAAAAAGATGGCATAACAATGTTCGGGGATAACGATGGTGACGTTTGAGGAGATTTCGAAGGAAAGAAGGAGACCCCGAAATATTATGAGACCCCGCAAGGTTAGTTGAACATTCGAGGACGAATGTTCTAAAGGAGGGAGGATGTTACACCTCGCATTTTGTGCGTATTCGGAATAATCGGAGATAAGTCGGAATGGTAGGAATTAAGGTTCTAATTGGATTCTACTTGGTGTGCATGTGATGTTTTAGGGGATATTGACGTGGAAATATTGGAAAAGTCTAAGGGAAAAATCGAAAATTCGAAAAGTGGTTTCATGAATTACCAAAGTATGGGCTAAGGAAATTGGGCTTGGAAAATTGAGAAGAAAATAAAAGGAGCAAGCTTGGCCCAACCCATAGGGTGGCCGGCCATGCTTGGAAATTTAAAGAAAAAAAATGATCCAAGCCCAAGTTAATTAGTCATGTGACTTAGTCATGTGGCAACTTATTTAAAGGAGCAAGAATTCATTAGCTCTCTAGAATTTTCAAGACAAGGCAAGAAGGAGAAAACAAGAGAAAAACTTGGGAGCAACATAAAGGCCATTCGGCCAAGTTGAAGGAAAACCAACCCTCCAAATTTTGATTCCAAAAATTATTTTCTTGTTGAATTCCTACTAATTCAAGGCCCCTTAACAACTTGGTGGAATTGTTTTGGAAGATTGAGCATTGGTTTCATCAATCTCACACTTTGGACAAGTGAAGAAACTTGAAGAGGAAGGTAAGAATTCATCCCTTCTAATTGTGTTATGAAGGTTTGTTTGCGTAGTAGTATATGTAAATGAGTAGAAATTATGAGAATATGGAAGTTTGCATGGTGAATGTGAATGTATGCATGTGGCCGAATACATGTAGTGTAGTTATGTTGAATCTTGTGTTGTATTATAGTTGTGGCTATTGTGGAATTTGTGTTAGAAGTGGAAGGTGGATGAAAATTTGATAAGATGGAAAATTGGCCTATGGCCGTGTGGTATATGGTAGGAGGAAACATGTTGAATTTATTTTGTTTAACATGTTAGTTGCGTCGTTGCGAGTCTTGTAATGTAAATGAAGGTAAAATGAGGTAAGATTGCATTGAAATGGGATGTAGGAGCCTATGTTGTTTAAGTAGGATTTTATGACCTTATGGAAACTAAGTTGTTAGAATGTGAATTATGATTATAGTTGATGGAACTAGAAGACGGAAACATGTTATGAATATGTATGTTAAAGATTAGAAGATTTGGATAAATTATGATTTTGGTGAAAAGTTGTATATTTTGCATAGCTTGAGTATATATTGTAGAAATGGTACGAAATGCTTCCGAATGGCATTGTAATGATTTTGATTGGTAAAGAATGTGAGTATGATGGTATGGATTGGGACATGTGAAGTCGGAACGGAAGTTATTGTATTATGTTGGAAAGTGGGTTAATTGTATTATATTGTGTTCTGTTGTGATTGTTGATGTTGCTGTTGGGTTGTTGCTGATTGTTTTGAGCCGAGTTTAATTCTCGGGGTGTCGTATGTATAGGGGAGATGCTGCCCAAATTTTTATAGAACAATATTGGCTAAGCTTGGAAATTGTAAGTCTCATGAATAGTAGCTTGGTCAATGTGACCATTTGCAGATTTTTGGCGAAACGAGAAGTGAATTTGGAAAGGCGTAAGGAGCATAAAAGGTATGTAAAGCTACCCCTATTCTTTCCTTGGCACGCCCTAGATGTACTAGGCTTGAATTCGGGCCTCGGGGATAACTCTACTCTTCGGAATCCACGTCCGAAATCTCTCTTTTTACCTTCAGTAGAATTGAACTAGTTAGGTCGCAAACGACTAGAAAGGTGATCTACACCTCCAAAACTTGTGCAAATGATGCCCGATTATCTAAGAAATCCTTGTAATGATATTATGAAGTTTAACATACGCAATTTACGTCTGCCACCTCAATTGACCTAGGTGGGCCCACTATTTTCGATTTTACCCTTTTGTGCTTATGACTTGTCTTCGAACGGCTTTAAGAAACGTTTTAACTACTCCGCTATCTATTATTGAAAAATTGTTTTGAATATTCCGTTGAGTCCTATAAATTGTTTTGGATCTTGAAACGATCTCGAGAGGGATTTATGCCTTTGTAACTCGTAATGACACCGGAATTCACTTAGTATGACTCCGTACGTTTTCATTGATTTGATTTGTCACTCGATATGCCTCATTCGGTCTACGGAAATATATATGTTATTTTTATTGCATTTAGTTTCTCACTACTCCACTCGTGGATGCCTCAATGCTTCCTTCCGAGCCGGGCCGAGATTTGTTATCAAGCGCATTCCTCACATTTTATTCGCCGTGCCTCGGTGTGAGGGCGGAGGTATGACATGTACATGGGTCCGAAGTATGATGTGCCATGTACATATATTCGATATCGATGATGTGATGTGATGTGGCCTTTGGGTATGTTGTGATGTGTTCGGAGATATTCCCTACTCTGAAGTATGATGTGTTATGGCGCCGGAGACGGGGGCGCCCATGTTCTATTCACCGAGTCCCATGGCGGGGCCGGTTTGGCATATGTTTTCTGCATGCATTATTTATGACTTTTGATATGAACTTTTGATTTCCTATGCACCTTGTTCATTCTCCGCACACTCTGTTCGGATCTTTAATTTTATTTAGTACGGTCTGCTTTACATATTAGGTACATTTTCCGTACCCCCTTTCGGGGGATGCGTTTCGTGCCGCGCGGTACGGACGTTTGATTTGCTGATTCGGCCTAGGTTATCGCTCGAGGCGCGAAGTGCTCCTTAGGAGCCCATATTTTGGTATAGACTTTTTCTGTTGTTTATGTATTATATATGTTCGGGGTACGACGGGGCCTGTCCCGTCATATGATTATGTTTTGTTTTGTAGAGGTACGTAGACATGTGGTGTGGGTTCGTATATGCTCGTGAGTGTTGCGTACGATTATGGCTTATCTATGTGTTGTAACGGCCTTATCGGCGCTCTCTCGTGCGCTATGTCGCTTGACATGATTAAATTATCGTTTCTCGCTTACTTTTAATATTTTGCTAAATTAGGATAAGGTACGTATGAGTGCCCAACTAGGGTACGAGTCGCGGCCTACGGAGTTGGGTCGTGACAGTTTGGCATGTAGAAATGAATGGAATTCATGGAATTATGTAGATTGAAACTTGGCCGTGTAGGGGCTGTTTTTGGTAGAACATAATGAACTCATTTTATGTAGTATTTTGGTTGTTGATTGTTGTAGATTATGTGATGAAAATGAAGGTTTAATGATTTAAATGGAGTTGTAAATTGTTGTGGGCTGTTTTGGAGATCAATATGATTTTAATATGGTTTCATATATTGATGAAAATGATGATTGTTAACATGCGGAATGTTGACATGGTTTATGAGTTTGGAAGACGAAAATGTGTTATAGATGTCCTTAATGTAGTGGGGAGTTTTCGGGTGGAATGGCCTATTGGTTGGGTTGTTTGAATATCATATGGATTGCTTGGAATGTTCGAATGGTCTCGGATTAATACTTGAACGTATGATCAATGATGTTGGTTTGAAGGCACGTAGTTTATTTGAATGTGAATGGAATGTTGATGAGTTATGTATAGAAGAATTGCTAATGCTAGAATGCGTTTTGAATTAATTATGGATGTTGTTTATATGATTGTTGGTATTATGTTGAAGATTTGGCGGAGTTGAATTCTCGGGGTCGGTGAATATATAGGGGAAATGCTGCCGAAATTTTCGTAGAT
This sequence comes from Lycium ferocissimum, assembly GCF_029784015.1. NCBI lineage: Eukaryota > Viridiplantae > Streptophyta > Magnoliopsida > Solanales > Solanaceae > Lycium > Lycium ferocissimum. Next base: position 66,570,864 of record NC_081349.1, read on the forward strand.
AAAGTGACGGCTTGGAATTGGGTTCTTTAATGCTTATGGCTAATGTTGGGTGTCCAATGACATTATTATAGATCGTGAGAAGCCGAGGCGTAAGTTTGGATTAGCTTAGAGGGCGGCCAAGGTATGTAGAGCTTGACCCTCCTTTCTTTGGCATGTCTTAGTACATGTAGGCTATGATATGATCCCCGAGGTAACTCTACTCCTACGATCCGAGCACGTCTATGAGTCTTAGTTGCTTCTTGATATCCGTATTCGTAATATGGTTAAATTGTGGTCCTTATGCCTTTTGTATGATTATATATGAACTGCATAGAAAGATTTTGTTCGTAAAAGGGACGGTAACTACGAACGTCCGTAACTTCCAGGAAGGCTCGGATCGCTTCGATATGTCCGTAGGAGGTTTTGTAGTGTATGATGATCTTAACCTCCACGGGCGGGCCCGGATTGGTTAGGTACTTGTCCGTGGGCCCGCAAGACGTTCCTTTGTATAGTTCTAGCGGCTTGTTAAAAGAACTTAATACGGTTAATAACCCGACTTCCGAATATGATTACTCACTTATCTGTTAAGTTTGAAATGAGAAATCGTATGTATATGATGCTGATCCGTAACTATGAAGGCTAAAGTTTTATTTGACAAGTCCCGAGTAACATTCGAAAGAAACTGAATTTGACTATGACTATTGGCTTGGTTTTTAAATGATAGTCTGTTTTGATTGTTTTATGGAATCTGTGTAAATGTACGAAATGAGAATTCGTATGCATATGATTTGGATATATAACTATGATCGATAGAGTTTTATTTGATATGTTTCCAAGTAATATCCGGAAGAGATTTGAATTGACTAATGCCATTGGCTTGTAATGATAATTTGTTTGATTATACCCATTAAGTCGTATAAATGTTGTGAGTTGTATATAGATCCCATGATTCGCTCGTGCATATTATTGATACTTCCTTCGCCGAGTCCGGCCGGTTTTATCGTGCGCACAATCCGAAGTATGATGAGCTTCCGAAGTATGATGAGCGTCGACATGATATGATATGTTTCGAAGTATTATGAGTTTACGATATATGATATGGCGCGAAGTATGATGAGCTTCTGATATGATATGATATGATGTTATGATGTGTGACGGAGATACGGAGATATGAAAACTTCCGAAGTATGATGAGTTGTGGCGCCCAAGGCAGGAGGGGCGACCACATTCCGTCCGCCGGGTCCTATTACGGACCGCATAGGGTATGTGATATGATAATGTGATGATCTGATGACATGATGATTTGATAATGTGATGATCTGATGATTTAATAAATCTGTTCTGATGATACGGCAATATGATGATTTGTTTAATCGATGATATGATAATATGATGATTACGTACGATGTGATGATATGATAATCGATGATTACGTTTTTACCGAGTCCCTCACTCGGGCGGGACACGTTACGTGTTATATATATACGTATTCGTAAATATGATTCGTGGTTTCGGAGGGCGGTGGTGGGGCAAACCCAATGGTGGGGCAAACCCGGTGGCGAGGCAAAATTCCGCGCGGGTTTAGGCGAATCACATTGGTTTGGGGAATCCCACATTGGTTTAGGCGAATCCCACATCGGTTAATGTCAGCTACTATGATATGTTCTATTTTACATACATATGAGACAGAAATGTTTTTCAAAAGAAAGCTAAGTATTTTGAGCATTCTGATTATTATATCTGTCTTCTGTACCTCTTATGCTCCATTTGTAATACAGATGCATGTACTTCGGTATTCTGACTATTATGCACATTTTTCACACCTCATTTCGGTTATGATCTCGTTTCTCGTATTCCATGCTTTACATACTCGGTACATACCCATCGACCCCCTTTCTTCGGGGGGGGGGGGCCGCGTTTCATGCCGCGCGGTACACCCGAGACGAGTCAAGACATTAGTAGAAGATGTTCCGGCGGGATTGGCGAGCTCCATTTCTCCGAGTACCGCCGAGTCGAATGTTTTTGTTATGAAAGTTGGTTCTATGTTAGACTGCAGACGCAGTCATGTGTATAGTGTGTCAGTTATGTAAGCGGCTCTATAAGCCGATGTACTGTTATGCATTATATTACAGATTTTTATTTGGTTTGAGAAAGACGGAAAGACATGTTTGTTTTCCGAAAAAAAAAAAGTTTCATTACATATTTGTGTTATGGCTAAGGGCCCAGTACGATTACGAGTATTACGAGAGTCAGCGGGTTCACTCGGCCCTTGGTAAGGGTCGGGTGCCCATCACACCCTATCGGATTAAGGGTGTGACAGAACAATGGTACTCCCACATATAGAGAGTATCATTACATACCTTAATGTCTCCAAAACACCTAAAGAGGAATCCAACATTGGAGAAGAATCCCAAAAATCTGAACTTGAATCCTTGAAAAGGATTTTCTTGAAAACCCATGGTTTGTGTCATAGGATTTTACTTAGAATTCATGTATAATGATAAAAATTACTTAGGAAGACATAGGAGGGACTTATCTTGATCTACGAGGGTGAGGAGAAGAGAGAAACTTCGTGCTAGGGCTTAGATATGAAGAATGAAGTGAAAAAGTCAAAAAAATGAAGTTTTAAAGTTTCGAGCCCACTTTACGCCCACTCGTGGAACATTTACGGCCCATAAATCAATTTTAGGGTCCGTAGACCAACCGTAAGTCCTAAGCAGCGAATGATGTTTTTTCGAGTTCTAGTTACGATCAAATGTAAGGACCGTATTTTGAATTTACGGTCCATGGAACCCACCGCAAGTCTTAAACAGTGAGCTGTGTTTTCTGTGCTCTAGTTACACCCAAGGTACGGACCATACATGGGTTTACAGTCCGTACTTCCAACCGTAAATGAACAACTCGCTAAATTGAGAATGAACTTAATTCCTACGCTCCCCATATTAGTTCCCTATATCCCCTTCTTATATGTAAGTCCGTAGTTCGCGCGTAAGAGGTGTTACAATATCTCCCCCTTGGGATCATTCATCATCGAATGATGATTCATGGTTCTTATGGACGGACTTAACATGGTTGGCATAAGTCTTTTCTCACGCGCACCTACCTTGCTCCTTGTCACGAACATTAACTTGGGTTACCATAGGTAGAACTTGGGAAGAAAATTGTAAGCACGAATAACTTGAGTATTGGCACATGAGCATGGACATGACATGAATACATGAGCATGAGGAGCATGACATGGAATATGAACATGATGCCATGGAAACTTGGATATCATAATATGAGACATGAGTAGTGGAAACATGAATGTTGAAACATGAGACATGAATATGTGAAAACATGAATGTTGTCGCATGGGTATGAATATGTGAAAACATGAATGTTATCGCATGGGACATGAATATGTGAGGTATTTATCTGAAATGTTCTCTCCCTATTCCTCAAACAAGTGCGGATATCTGGACTTCATGTTCTCTTTGGCTTCCCATATAGCATCTTCCACATTTTGGTTTCTTCATAGAACTTTCACTGAAGCAACTTCTTTAGCCCTCAACTTACGAACCTTGGGGTCAAAGATTATCCCTTAATCTCTTCATAAGTTAGGCTATCTCAATCAGAGGTTTCGGGTGAGGGGACAACCAATGACGGGTCTCTCACACACTTTTTCAGCAGGGATACATGAAACACTTTGGTGCATAGAAACCAGATCTTGTGGTAACTCCATCTCATAAGCCACTTGACCAGCCTTTCGCTGGATCATGTATGGTCCAATATATTTGGGACTAATCTTTCTTTCTTCACAAACCTCATAACGCCTTTCATAGGTGAAACTTTCAAAAAAACCAATAATTAATCTGAACCTCTAAGTCTCTACGTTGCATATCCGAATAAGACTTTTGGCGACTCTGAGCTGTTTCAAACCCGCCTGAATCAACTTAACTTTCTCCATAGCCTAGTGGACCAATTCTGGTCTTAACAACTCTACTTCACCAACTTCAAACCAACCAATAGGTGAACTATACCTTTGCCCATATAAGGCTTCAAAGGTGTCATCTTGATACTGGTGTGATAACTATTATTACATGCAAACTCAATGAGAGGCAAGTGATCATCCCAAATGCCTTTGGAATCTAGGACACATGCTCTCAACATGTCTTCGAGAGCTGCCCGAATCGTAGCTCGGCCCTAGCGTCACTATACATGTGATGAAAAGCGATGATCGATATTTACCTTGTTACCCAAAAGACTTCCAAAAGTTATCGGTGAACTGAGTAGCTTGATCCGAAATGATGGACACTAGAGCCCTATGCAACCTGACAATTTCTTGAATATACATCTTGGCATAATCCTCTACTGAATCAATGGTCCTTACTAGCAAAGAGTGTGCTGACTCAGTAAGTTGGTCCATCATCACCCAAATTGAATCTGGGCGCTTTCGAAATGAACGAAGTAAACATGTTATGAAGTCTATATTTATCATTTGCCATTTCTACACAGGAATATCTATGTTCTGAGCCAACCCACCAAGCCTCTGGTTCTTGGCTTTGACCTGCTGACAATTTGGATACTTATCCACAAAATATGCTACATTCTTCTTCGTAGTTCCACCAAAAAAAAAAAACCTCTTTAAGGTCATGATACATCTTTGTAAAACCTGGGTGGATAGAATATCGTGAATTGTGCCCCTCCGCCATTATTCTTTCTCTCAGTCCATACACGTCTGGAATACATAATATACCTTGGTACCTCAAAGTACTTGGTACCAAAATACCATCATCTCCCCCTTGTTCAAAAGTTATCGTCTTATGCTTGTGAATCTGTTCTTTTAACTATAGTAGGTAGGGATCATTAAACTGTTTCTCTTTTACTTCGGCTACTAAAAGAGATTCAAATTTCGATTTCGATCGACAACACCACCATCTTCACAGTCCGAAAGTTGAACTCTTAAACTGGCTAGTTGGTGAACTTCTTTTACCATTCCTTTCTTATATTCCTTCACATGAGCTAAGAGCATCGGCTACAACATTCACTTTTCCTGGATGATAGAGAATATCCATATCATAATCATTAAGTAATTCGAGCCATCTTCTCTGCCTAAGATTCAACTCCCTTTGCTTGAAGATATATTGGAGGCTCTTGTGGTCTGTGAAAATATCTACATGCACGCCATACAAATAATGATGCCATATCTTCAATGCGAATACTACAGCTGCTAACTCCAAATCATGAGCCGGATAATTCTTTTAATGACTCTTAAGTTGTATGGATGCATAAGCTACTACTTTGCCATGCTGCATTAAGACGCACCCAAGACTAACTCATAAAGCATAACAATAAATTATGAACCCCTCGGTCCCTTCTGGTAATGTTAAAACTGGAGCAAAAGTCAATTTGGTTTTCAACTCTTGAAAATTTTTCTCACATGCATCTGACCACCGAAACTTGGCCTTCTTCTATATCAACTTAGTCAACGGAGCTGAGATTGAGAAAACCTTGCCATAAAAAGTCTGTAGTAACCGACCAGACCTGAGGAACTTCTTATCTCTATTGCTGAAGTACGTCTGGGCCAATTCTTCACGGCATCAACTTTCTGAAAGTCAACCTTAATGCCTTCACCAACATATGGCCTAGAAATGCTACTGACTTCAGCCAAAATTCACACTTCAAAAATTTATTATAAAGCTTGCGATCCTGAAGTGTCTACAACACTATTCTGAGATGCTCTGCATGGTCAGTCTCACCACAAGAATAAACCAAGATGTCGTAAATAAAAACAATGACAAATAAATCAAGATAAGGATTGAAGACCGTGTTCATAAGATCTATGTTAGGCTGGGAGCATTTGTCAACCACAAGGAATTCAAAGTGACCATAATGGGTCTGGAAAGCTGTCTTCAAAATATCTTGATCATTTACCTTCAACTGATAGTACCCTGATCTGAGATCAATTTTGGAATAACATTGGGCACTCTGAAATTGATCAAACAAATTACCAATTCTTGGAAGTGAATACTTATTCTTAATAGTGACCTTGCTCAACTGATGATAGTCTATGCAGATTCGTAAAGTCCTATCCTTCTTTCCGACAAGCAAGACCGATGCGCCCCAAAGTGAGACTCATGGCCTAATGAATCCCTTGTCAAGAAGATATTTCAACTGAGCCTTTATATCTCTCAACTCTGCTAGAGCCATTCTATATGGAAACTAGATATTAGCTTGGTGTGGGGAAGTAAGTCAATCTCCCTATCGGGAAGAACTCTAGGAAGATCACTGGGGAAAACTTCTAAGAATCCATTAACAACTGGTACGGATAGGAGATTCAGGGTCTTAGCATCTACATCCCTTATTCAAACTAGGTGGTAGATACAACCCTTAGAAATTATCTTTCTGGCCTTAAGATAGAAAATAAACCTACCCATAGGTACTACTGCATTACCCCTCCATTCTAAGACTGGCTCGTTGGGAAACTAAAAACTTACAATTTTGGTTCTACAACCTACTGTAGTATAACATGACGACAACCAATCCATGCCAATGACTACATCAAAATCTACCATCTCTAACTCAACTAAGTTGGCTACTGTACTGCTATGGTAGACTTTAACTGGACAACCCCTATACACACGTCTAACTATAACTGACTCCCCAACTGGAGTGGATACATAAAAGGATTCATGCAAATTTTCTGGTTCAACCCCAAATTTCTTAGCAATAAATGGGGTTACATACGATAAAGTGGATCCAGGATCCATAAGAGCATATACATCAAAGATGAAAATTGTCAATATACCTTTAACGACATCTAGGCATACGTCTGAATCCTGTCGACCTGCTAGGACGTACAAGCGGTTGTGACCTCTTCCTGCATTACTAGGCTTTCCGCATTCTACGCCTGTCGGAGCCGAGTCTCAGGAGCTGGTGATTGGTGGGTGAGCCATATTAACTCCAATACCCTATCTCGGTGATAGACAGTCCTTGTGATGTTACCCCGCTGGCAACACCCATAACATATATCTATACCATGTGACACTCCACTGAGTGCCTCTTTCTACTCTCTTTTGATATAGGATTATTAAAAAGTCTTTTGGCCCACGTTGCAGCGACCGAGTACACAGTGCCCGAAACACTATGCCGGGCCGAATTGACCTTCTCATCGTACTTCTGACCTCGCATGCTGGTGCATTGGCTGCAGATAGAGTAGGTCTTGAAGACCTCTTATTGAAGAAATTTCGGCCTCTACCTCCCTGAGATCCTCCATGACTGAAATTACCTACAGACTTAGCTCTTTTGTTCGTCTCCCTATCCTTCTCTGCAAGATTTCATTCTTACCGTCATCGAAAGCCCTAGCCGAAAGCTACTATCTTGGCCGGTCATATCCTATTGGGAGTTTTAAATGTTACTTCACTCAAACAAAGGGGGTTCAAGACCCAACACAAAACGCCTAACTCTGGTCCTCATACCGGGGACCATGTCCGAAGCATATTTGGCTAGTGAGAAAAACTTAAGGTAGTAATCGTTCACACTCATGTCATTCTATTTGAGCAGCTCGAACTCTAGAGCCTTACCTTTCCTAATCTCTATCGACAAGAAATGATCAATAAATGCATCTGAGAATTCATTCCACGTCGCATAAGACATACCCTTCCCATGACTCATACACATAGCAGCGATATCCTTCAGCTGGTAAGCAGCGAACTCTAGTGCCTTTATCTCAGTCGCATGCATAGCATAAAGATTCCTCTTAACCTCATCGATAAAGTTTTGTAGATCCTCGGTGTTCTTTGGACCTTGTGAACACTGGAGGGTCCATACAGAGGAATTCTTTTATCCTGGAAGTGGACGACCCCTCATGTGTATCAGTACTTGGAGACTTTCCCTAACACTTGGCTCGCATAGCAACAATATTGGTGCACAACTATATGGCTCCCATCACATCCATATCGACAGCACCGGGCGGTGGGATTGTGGGGTCCGACTCCCGCCGAGGTCTTTTCGTATCGGGTAGGGTAATATGGGGATGCCGAACCCGATGCGAGACCTTAAGCCCGCCGCAACCTTCCGAGGCCGATAGTCCACCTGCGGACAAACAATGCCGGTAGCCTTTTTGCTTGAACGGTACTTTCTCTTGAGACATTTTTTGAAAGAAATGCAATATGCAGGAGTTAGAATTGTTCCTGAAGGCGTAGTTGTAATTGCATGATATAGAGTATGAAAGAAAAGAAACAATTCTATATGTCTTGGTGGTCATCCATTTACATGTATGGCGCGCACACACACATAAAGGTGACCCATTGGACACTGCTTCATAGACTCCCTAAGACATTTGAACCTAGTGCTCTAATACCAAGCTTGTTACGCTCCAAACCTAGGCTTGGGTGAACCAGTACCCGATTCCTGAACTTGACCGTGCGAACCACATGCATGACTTGACATAACGTGAAACATACACATATGCAAAATATAAATCATAAACATGTTTTAGATACTGAAGGTAAAAATCATGAATAGTTTAAATGCAAAAAATTTAATTAAGCCACATAATGAAAATACTAAAAGTAGTTTCAAACATAAACGTGTGTAGCCACCATGGCTAAATAATAACTGAATATCTGACATGGCATGCTAGTCTACGAAGACTCTAACATGAGCATGTATACTAATTGTTTATCGAGATAAGGCCCTGGCATACCTCAACTGTCTAACATGACATGACACAAAATAAAAGAAAACACCCTGAATGAAGTGGGGCTCACTAATAGCTTATACAAAGTGAATCCTAATGAGATGTCATGTCGCCCTGTATATTTGTACCTGCATCGTGTACGTTGTGCCCCCGCCAAAAGGATATGCATTTGTGGAATAGTACCCGTATGTAAAGCAACTAAATGAAAGAATCGTAAATGGGGCGCTCAGGAAAATGGACAGCTCTAAGTAATAACATGAGTTATAAGGTAATACTGAACTTAAATTGAAACTGAACATGAAGATGAACATAATCTGACATGAGTCTAATAACATGAGAAAATCATTATATGTATCTATATCTAGGAGAGCATTAGTAAATCGACTGGTAACCCACCACGTGAGCACATGGCATCTAGCCTTTGACCTGACCAGCTGAGCCATCTCATTCCTTACCGAAGTATGAGACATGAACATGACATGAAAAATGTTACACTCCGGAGTTCTGTAAGTTAAGATTCGAGCTATCCTTTAGGAGGTATATGAGATTATATGCACTTATCCTATGTTTATAAGGGTTTAAGTTCATATAATAAGTTACGAAAGGATTGGAGGGCAACTGAATCAAGAAAATTAAGTTTGTTGGATTTTATAGAAAGTATGAGAGGCAATTTTGGCCCTACTCGAGGAAAGGATATCTTTTAGTAGGGAGAGTTTTGGGGAAATAAAAGCCTAAATTGAAGTTCGGAAGTTTGGTTTTCAATGCAACAAACCGCGTGTCGATCCGACATCAGAATAGAGAATTATGAGTATCTTAAGACGGACTGCCAGTGCAGGGCCTAACCCTGTGCGAACGTGCCAAAAGCTGGTACGAATGGGTAGAGTAGCACAAGCCAACTTTGCGCGAACACGTAGAAGGATTTTAGAGTCAGTGCCAACCAACTCTAATCCACTATAAAAGGGTTTAAAATCCCATTTTCCCCATAACAATCTCCCAAAAATTTTTGGAAAGTTCAGCAACATACGAGAGCTTATATATAACACAAAAGTGAGGATTTTGAATAATTTCGAGTGACGGAGTATTAATCGAGGTCTGGGTAACGTATAGCCGTGATTATAGTTTCGTCTTGCGTTGGAGTTGGCTTGGTTTCAAAGTGAATATTGAAGATTTTCCTATTCTAGTAAAGGTAAGGTATGAATCTCTCTTTATTAATATTGATTTAAGGATATTTATGCAAATAAGAGCTATAGATTGTGGTGTTGGTATTGCTGGCTTGTGGATTGAAGTTGAAGAAAGTTTTTGGATAAATATACATATTTGTCTTGTAGAATCTTGATGATATTGTTGTTGATGTTATTGGTATTGTTTGGGAGTTGTTTTGGTATTTGGAGGAAGTAGATAATATAGCAAAGATGCTACCCAAATTTTCGCAACTCGAATTAGTCTTCGATAACTAGTACGAATAAGTTGATGGAAAAGTATGATTAAAGATGTATTTCTCATTATATATAGGTTCGGGTGAAGGGCAGGCATCATAGTAAAGGATCCCTTAAGAGGTAGCTTGACGAATAAGTTATGTAAGGTGTTTGTTTCTCTGTCTTTCCTTCGTACGAATCCAACTAGGGCATGAATATGAACGTTCCATAATAAAAATCACTGCATTCCTATGTCATGTAGCTCAAATCTTAATGTCTTAGTTACTTGATTGATTCTGGGTATATTATCATGTTTATCATCGTTAAGTTATTTCTTTGGATTAGATACGAATTCCATAATATAAATCGGAGGCTACCGACCTTACATCATTACGATAAAGTTGTAGCTTTCATATGAGCTTGCATGCATACTATTTACATTATGTATATGTAACATATTATATATATGGATCGGGCCGTACCTTCCTTAGCAATAACACATGATAATTATGGATAGGGCCATACGTTCCTCGGCACTAACATATTATATATATATATATATATATATATATATATATATGGATCATCCCGTACGTTTCTCGGCACTAACATATGATATTTATATATGGATCGGGCCGTACGTTCCTCGGCACTAACATATATGGATCGGGCCGCATGTTCCTTAGCACTAACACTTATATGATATACATATATATATGTGCTTACTTACATATGGTGTTTAAGATTCATGCACTGCATATTGTATGTTCTCAACTGACAGTCTACCTTTACTCTCTTTATATTTTTGTCCTCCTTATGTTATCACTTTCAGCTTTACATACTCAGTTTGTACTGACGTGCCATGCATGGGATGCTGCATTTCATGCTGCAGGCTCTGACAGAGTTATTGGAAAGCAACCGCAGTAGGACTTCAAGCTTCGGCGGTGCAGCAAGTGCCACAACTCCGGACTTGCTATCTTTGGTACTTTTCTACTAGTGTAATAGATGTTCATATGTACACTCTTAGAGGGTCATAGACATAGTGGGGTATGTAAGTATTGTATATGGTCAGGTTGGCATTGTCTTGGATTGTGATACTTTCCTGTTAGCCTTGCCGGCTTTATGATATTTGGGATGTTGTGGCGACCTTGTCGGTCCGCATATGTACATATGTCACGACCCAACCCCGTAGGCCGTGACTAACGCCCGGCCTCGGACACCGGGCGTACCGAAAGCCAAAAATAGCAACTCAAATATTTACAAAAATTTGGGCGGAGTTTCTCCGTTTTTCTTACTAACGGAAATTAACACCGCACGCGTAAAATACGCAACAGATATTGCCACACGGGGCCAATATATCCACATACACATATATAGGAGCCGACGGGCGCGGG